>NC_058416.1:60227119-60334460 GCF_002201575.2 Neomonachus schauinslandi
CAACCTGGAGAGGAGTCCACAGACTCCCTCCAGTCTTCCTGGGAGGATTGATACCATCTATTCCTAATCACTCAATCACAAGGCACTGACTCATGGATTCATGTCTACCATTTCTTTAAAATGGCTGCAACCTCCAACTGGGCAACCAAACCAATGGCAGACCTCATCTGATTGTAGCCCAGAAAA
Organism: Neomonachus schauinslandi; assembly: GCF_002201575.2. Classification (NCBI taxonomy): domain Eukaryota; kingdom Metazoa; phylum Chordata; class Mammalia; order Carnivora; family Phocidae; genus Neomonachus; species Neomonachus schauinslandi. Next base: position 60,227,306 of record NC_058416.1, read on the forward strand.
AGAAGCAGATGACATCTGAGGGGACAGCTTTCTCAAGAGGCAGGAACAGGCCAGTACCGTAGTACATTCAAAACACAAAAATCTAATGGAAACTCCTAAAGTTGCTGAAATCTTTGGCCGATTTTTCTGTGTGTAGGAATTGTGATTTTTGCTCTTTTACACTAAGCAGGGCTACTTTACTGCTGGTAAACACACTCTCAAAGGTTTCTGGATACTTACTCTTGTTCCCTTACTGCCTTTACCTACATTCAAGAGCATGACATTCTTAAATTAAAAATTAAAAACCACTAAGTTATACACACTAGATAAATTCTTGAAAAGACATTTGACCGTTATCCCAGCATGGAGAATGTTAAATTTTCTGATACTTTAGCTGCCTGCCTTCAGGACTCGGGGCTCTCTTGTGTCCAGATTTATAAATTTTACTGTTGAATATTTTAATGACTTATTCCCCTATGGTCTTCTGCCAGCAAGATGCCAACACTGCTCTCTATTTCTGTGCATTTCCCAGGACTCTGTGTGGAAGGAGAGAGGGAAGTTGTGGAGCCCCCCACAACCAGGTCGGCCCCTTCCACAGAAAGAAAGAAAGAAAACAGTCCCCTTCTCCCTCCACAACCAGGTCTTCCCAACTGGGGACACTGAGGAAGGTACTGTGGAAATTTAATCATTAAGTTGATTTAAGAATAATTCTTTCCTACAATTAATGTACTGTTATCAATATGACTCTTTATTTTGGTTAACAGTTGGCTTATGTAGGTGGCTGAGATCCCAATACTCCACTCTCAGCAACAGACAGATCATCGAAGCAGAAAATCAACAAAGAAACAAGAGCTTGAATGACACACCGGACCAGATGGACCTCAGAGATATTTACAGAACATTCCACCCTAAAACAACAGAATACTCATTCTTCTCCAGTGCACATGGGATTTTCTCCAGAACAGACCACATACTGGGAGACACCGCCCCTTCTGCCACTGCTTCCGCCGTCACCCCATGCTGCACACCTGGCCACTAAGGCCGCACCTACCGCTGCCGACGCCGCCAATGCCACTGCCCCATGCGGGGCCCAACGCTGACTCCGCTGCCACTGCCCTACCCCGCTGCCGCTGCCACCGCCACTGCTGCTATTGCCACATACTCCGCTGACGCCTGCTCCCAACGCTGACCCATGCTGCTGCGGCCTCTACCGCACGGGCTGCCACTGCTGCTGCTGCCAACGCCGCTGCCACCACTGCTACCGACCGCTGACGCCCGCTGTCGCTGCACCTACCACGACGGCCACAGCCTGCTACCACCGCCGCTGCCACCCGCAGCTGCTAGCACCGCTGACACAGCCCCTACCGCTGCTGCCGCCGCCACTGCCACAGCTACTGCCTGCCGAGGCCCGCTGCTGCCGCAGCTACCGCAGGCTGCCGCCCCATGCCGCCGTTGCCACGGCTGCCGCTGCCACCCGCCACTGCCGCTGCCGCCCCACCACCCTCTGCCGGCAGGAACCCAAATTAATAAAATGATGAGGGAAAGGGGAGAGATCAAGACTAACACCAAGGAAACAGAAACAACTGTTAGAACTTATTATCAACAACTCTATGCCAATCTTGAAGCAACCTGGAAGACATAGGTGCCTTCCCGGAAACCTATAAACTACCAAGACTGAAACAGGAAGAAGTTGACCATCTGAATTGACCAATAACCAGAAACGAAATTGAAGCAGTGATCAAAGACCTCCCAGAAAAACAAGAATCCAGGGCCAGATGGATTCCCAGGGGCATTCTACCAAACGTTTAAAGAAGAAAGACAACCTATTCCCCTGAAGCAGCTTCAAAAAACAGAAACGGAAGGAAAACTTCCAAACTTGTTCTACGAGGCCAGCATTACCTTGACCCCAACACCAGGCAAAGACCCCATCAAAAGGAGAATTACAGACCAATATCCTCGACGAATATGGATGCCAACATTCTCAACGAGATCCTAGCTGATAGGATCCAACAGTACATTAAAAGGATTATCCATCACGACCAGGTGGGATTTATTCCTGGGATGCAAGGGTGGTTCCACATTCGCAAATCAATCCATGCGATAGAACACATTAATAAGAGGAGAGACAGGAACCATCTGATCCTCTCAATGGATGCAGAAAAAGTATGGGCAAAATACAGCATCCTTTCCTGATTAAAACTCTTCAGAGTATAGGGATAAAGGAACATTTCTCAAATTCATAAAAACCATCTATGAAAAGCCCACAGCGAATATCCTTCTCAATGGGGAAAAGCTGAGAGCTTTTCCCTTAATAGCAGGAACACGACAAGGGTGTCCACTCTCGCCACTATTGTTCAACATAGTACTAGAAGTCCTAGCAACAGCAGTCAGACAACAAAAAGAAATAAAAGGTATTCAAATTAGCAAAGAAGTCAAACTCTCTCTCTCTTTGCAGATGACATGATACTTTATGTGGAAAACCCAAAAGACTCCACTCCCAAATTACTAGAACTCATACAGCCATTCAGTAATGTGGCAGGATACAAAATCAACATACAGAAAGCAGTTGCTTTTCTATATATACACTAACAATGTAACTGTAGAAAGAGAAATTAGGGAATTGATTCCATTTACAATAGCACCAAAAACCTTAAGATACCTTGGAATAAACCTAACCAAAGAGGTTAAGGATCTGTAGTCTAGAAACTACAGAATGCTTGGGAAAGAAATTGAAGAAGACACAAAAAGATGGAAAAACATTCCACGCTCATGGATTGGAAGAATACTGTTAAAATGTCTATGCTGCCCAAAGCAAACCATACTTTCAACGCCATCCTGATCAAAATACCAATGGCATTTTTAAATGAGCTGGAAAAAAAAATCTTAAAATTGGTATGGGAGGAGAAAAGACCCCGAATCTACAAGGAAATGATGAAAAAGAAACAAAGCTGGGGGCATCACATTGCCTGATTTCAAGCTCTATTACAAAGCTGTGATTACCAAGACAGCATGGTACTGGCACAAAAGCAGACATATAGATCAATGGAACAGAATGGAGAGACCAGAAATGGACCCTCAATTCTACAGTCAACTAATCTTTGACAAATCAGGAAAAATATCCAATGGATAAAAATCTCTTCAATCAATGCTGCTGGGAAAATGGGACAGCTATATACAAAGGAATGAAACTCGACCATTCTCTTACACCATACACAAAGATAAACTCAAAATGGATGAAAGACCTCAATGTGAGACAGGAATCCATCAAAATCCTACAGGAGAACATAGGCAGTAACCTTTTCGACACTGGCCACAGCAACTTCTTTCAAGACACATCTCCAAAGGCCAGGGAAACAAAAGCAAAAATGAACTTTTGGGACTTCATCAGGATAAAAAGCTTCTGCACAGCAGAGGGAATAGTCAACAAAACTGAGGCAACCCACGGAATGGGAGAAGATATTTGCAAAGGACATTACAGATAAAGGGCTGGTATCCAAGATCTATACAGAACTTCTGAAACTCAACACCCAAAAAACAAATAATCAAGTCAAAAAATGGGCAGAAGACATAAACAGATACTTCTCCAAAGAAGACATACAAATGGCTAACAGACACATGAAAAAATGTTCATCATCATTAGCCACCAGGGAAATTCAAGTCAAAACCACATTGCGATACCACCTTATACCAGTTAGAATGGCAAAAATTAACAAGGCAGGAAACAGCAGATGTTGGAGAGGTGGTGGAAAAAGGGGAACCCCTCTTACATTGTTGGTGGGAATGCAAGTTGGTACAGCCACTTTGGAAAACAGTGTGGAGGTGCCTCAAAAAGTTGAAAATAGAGCTATCCTGTGACCCAGCCATTGCACTCCTGGGTATTTACCCCAACGACACAGATGTAGTGAAAAGAAGGGCCCTATGCACCCCAATGTTCATAGCAGCAATGTCCACAGTAGCCAAACTGTGGAAAGAGCCGAGATGCCCTTCAACAGATGAATGGATAAAGAAGATGTGGTCCATATATACAATGGAAAATTACTCAGCCATCAGAAAGGATGAATACCCAACTTTTACATCAACATGGATGGGACTGGAGGAGATTATGCTAAGTGAAATAAGTCAAGCAGAGAAAGTCAATTATCATATGGTTTCACTCATATGTGGACTATAAAAAATAGCACGGAGGATCATAGGGGAAGGGAGGGAAAATTGAATGGGAAGAAATCAGAGAGGGAGAGAAACCATGAGAGATTCTGAAATCTGGGAAACACACTGAGGGTTACAGGGGGTGTGTGGGGGGATGGGGTAACCAGTTTGATGAGCACTGAGTGTTATACATAACTAATGAATCGTTGAACACTACATGAAAAACTAATGATGTATTGTATGGTGGGGCTAACATAACATAATAAAGTTAAATTAAATTAAAAAAAAACAATGATGTAGTATATGGTGGGGCTAACTGAACATAATAAAAAAATATGATGGAAAAATTGAAAAAAAATTATGCCATTACAATAACATTAAAAATATGAAACATATGGGGCACCTGGGTGGCTCAGTCCATTAAGCTTCTGCCTTCAGTTCTGGTCATGATCCCTGCTCAGCAGGGAATCTGCTTCTCTTTCTCCCTCTTTCCCTCCCCCTGCTCTGTCGCTCTCTCTCAAATAAATAAAATCTTAAAAAATATGAAACATATAAGTATCAATCTGACAGAATTTGAAAATTTTATGCACTAAAACCTGGAAACCATTCATAAGAGTTATGAAATATTGAAATAAATGTACAAATATATCTAGTTTATGGGTCAAATATTCAATGTGGTGAAAATGTCAATTCTCCCAGAACTGACCAATATATTTGTCTCAATCACTTCTAGTAAAATGTCTTTGCAATGGTGGGGAATTTCAGGGAAAAAAAGAATCACTAAGGAGGAAACATGTGAATGGATTTTATCCCTGGGAGAATCCTGCTCTGTGTCCACAGGGTCTACCTTTCTATGAGGAGGATAAGGTGCAGGGATTTGGTTTGAAGTCAGGGAAACAAGTCTGGGACACAGACTGGGTGGGAGAGGAACTGTCCTGAGGGCTGATTCACAAAGTGTATGTGCATCAGGCCTGGGGCCGTGCAGATATCCCCAATGTGCATCTGGGATGATGGTTTGTTCACCCCCTCAACCTAGTAGAGAACCCTGTGACTTGTAACCTACTGGCAGAGAATTGGGTCATAAGAACACTTTATTGAAGAGGGCACCATGTGACTTCTGAAACTCTCACTGTACTTCCAATGGTTACAAATGGAAATTGCATCCATCATTCCTGAGAAGACAGTCTGAAGAAAGTGATTATAGAATAGATTGCCTCCAACAGCTGCCTTGGCATGTGTTGGAAAGCATGTGCATGTATCCCTGCAACTTACAGGGTCTTGTTTACCTGTTCTTCTGGGTGTGTATGTAGTGGCAAGTCATGCCTACTGGAGAAATCTTGTGTTCCCTGACACAGGCTTCCTTGAGACTCAGACTTCTCAGGGCCATTGTTGGAATCAGGGTTCAGATTTCCCCCATCCTCCAACACTTATCATAGATTATCCCTAGACAACAGGACCCAGGAAAGGTTCAGAAAGTCAGAGCTTATGATGTAGATATGGAGTAGAGAAAGAGATTAAGACAGCTGTGCCTTAGTTGTGGGACCTAGGAAACAAGATTGTGAATTGTCTACACCACATTCTGGATTCCCCTCCTCCTCATTGTCCCTAACACAACATAGGGAAGGGATCCTGATGCTCATGCTCATGAAGGCATCCCTCTACAGCTCTGACTCACTAGCTCCACTGTGTGGACCTTGCCCTATGCATTCAGCACCTCTCCCTGCTGATCCAGCTTTCCTCAAAATCTGGGACCCCAGGACAGAAGAACAATATCTACGCGCGGGAAGAAGCAACCATAGGGGCTCAAAGGTTTTTAATTTTGACACATCAGCACTTGAGATGTTTCATCAAAACTCTGGACCCATTGAAACAACCCCATACTCTTGGGATGTTGGTTCTCTTTATTGTCTCCATATCTCTCTATAGCTGAAGATCCTGATTGCACCTTAACGATGAAGCTGAACACCAGTGACTAGCACGATGAAAAGGTTGCAGGGCCCCTCTCATACCCCAGGCCCGGAGGAGAACTTAGATTCAAGCTCCTTGAGCATCCACAGCCAATTTCATCTGCCTACAGTGAAAATGTTAGATTCTTTCTCCTTTTCTTATCAGTATTTCCTCATCTGATGAAGTGAGGAAATGAAAACTGAGTTTGTATCTGTGCATCTGTGAATCCCCCCCTCCCCACCACCACAAACACACATCCAGGGAGGACAGGTACAGAGCTTTCTTCTCAGTTTATAATCAGATTGTCCCTCTCCCACACTGAATGACTCCTTTTTGCAATTCCCTCTGCTCTCACCAACCTCCCTGGCAGTCCAGGACTTTGTGCTCTGACTCCGCAAGTGAGTTAGGATTGGGACAAAGTAAGCAAGGACCCTCAAAGCCCACTTCCCCTATATTTTGTATCATTTAGTTTCCTGTTTCCAAGCTCTACAGACACTCCCCCTGTGGTGTTGGGGTCAGATCTCAAAAATGTCATCATCTGTAGCAGAGAAAGCACCAACACAGAGATGAACAATATGGCCTGGCAACACAAGAGCCTGGGCAGAAGCCCTAAAAATGTGGACCTAGGATTTCTTGTCTCAGAGCCATTCCAGATGGAAACTTGGGCTTCAGATCTGTCAAGGAATGGTTGCTGAGGGTATTTCTTCATCTGATGAAGTGAGGAAAGGAAAAATGAGTCTGTATCTGTGCTTCTTTGAATCCTGCCCCCCTCACCACAAACACACATACAGGGAGTAAAATGTCCTAAGATGGGGCACCTGGGTGGCTCAGTCATTGAGCGTCTGCCTTCGGCTCAGGTCATGGTCCCAGGGTCCTGGGATCGAGCCCCACATCGGGCTCTCCGCTCAGCGGGGAGCCTGCTTCTGCCTCTCCCACTCCCTCTGCTTGTGTACCCTCTTTCACTATGTCTCTCTCTGTCAAATAAATAAATAAAATCTTTAAAAAAAAAAAGTCCTAAGATAAGGCTGGCCACATGGGACAACCTGGACACAGTGTTCCAGATCTGTGAGTAATCAAGATATAGCCTCTCTCCTCCCATTGTGTGCCCATCACTCTCTGTATAACCAAGGCAGATGTGTCCACACAGTGCCTGAGGATCTGGGCACAGAGGGAGAAAGATGAACCTGTACCTGGGGAGGGGGTCAGAGGCAGCTTTCTAGAGAAGCTCCCAGAGTCGGGTCCTGAGCAGGAGGGGGAGGAATCAGGGCTAAGAGGCTGAGCAGTGATCCACATGCTTGGAATACACGACCACTCAGGAGACTTTAAAAGCACTTCTCAGCATCTCCTGCCAGTGCCCTCAGCAACACAGCTGGCTCGTCAGGCGCGTGCAGGGTGTCAGATGGCCCTGGAGCCTGGGATCGATGGGTAGGGCCCCCTCTTTCTCCTCTGGGGGTTATGGGGTCCAGGAGGCTGACACCGAGATGTGGGGAGGGAGCATGGGGAGAGGGTGGGTGCCGGGAGGAGACGGGCTGGGAGGACAGGTGCCCTAGGGAGGAGCTGGAGCAGGACCCCTCCCGGAGAGTAGAGGGAAATGAGGGGCCCCAGGTGCAGGAGGAGCCTGCACCCGCCTCAGGGCCTGGCCCCCTGGCTGCAGCCTCCGCGGCTCCCCCTGCCCACTCGGCGCAGCATCAGCTCAGCACTGCTGGAAAATACCCATGCACCACTGTTCAGAGCAGTTCTCCTCACAGAACCCGGATGGCCAGGACAAGCCAAGTGTCCAACAACAGATGGGGAGAGACAATATGTATGTGCGCACACAGTGCACTATTCCCCAGCCATGAGAAGGAACAAGGGGCTGACACGTGCTATGAACCTCAAAAACGTGTCCAGTGAAAGAAGTCAGCTGGAGAGCTCAGATACTGTGAGACATTCGGCATCGGTAGATTCATAGAGACAGACAGTAACCTCCAGGCTGCAATACCAGGGAAGCGGGTCAGGGGAGGGAGGGACGGCTGGATGGTGGGGGGGCTTCTCTCTGGGAAGGGGGGCTCTGCCAACCTGGGGGTGCCAGCTGCGCCACAGTCTGAGTTCACTCCATGGCCCACCATCCACTTCAGCGTGGTGGCAATGGCAGACTTCACGCTTTGCACATTTTGCCCCAATACACGCCAACTGACCAACATGGTGCAGAGCAGAGCTGGGCTTCAGGACCCTGGCAAGCTGGCCGACTGACAGGGGTCCCTGTGCCTGCCTGCCTCCCTCCCTGGGTCCAGTCCTTTCCTCTAAGCCTCTGCCCTGGCCCCTGTGACTCAGGCTCTGCCTCCAGAGCCCAGGGCCCTGGCAGCATGCCACCGACCGGCAGTTCAATTGCTAAGGATTCCAGATAGCCAGCCCTGCAGCGCTCCCCTCAACCCAACCCCCATGGTGACCAACGTGGGCCCAGGTGCCAGATAGGCCTGGAACCCCCGCCTTCCTGCTCGGCCTCAGGGGCTTCCTCTGAAGTGAGGCGCATCTTTCCCCAACACCAGTCCCCAAGCCCCCACCACTCCGGTTCAACTAACTCCTGGGGATAGACCTACAGAGACGCCAACACAACATACACTCCTGACATCACATTTCACTCATCCTCACTTGGTTCAAAGGTTGCTTGACCATTCCAGAAAAATCCTGCTACGTTAGGGCCCCAGGGCTGTTGTTTGGTTTATAGCAGTAACCTCTCCAAATTTCAAAAGGTCACCTGACACATTTCTACAGAGCTAGCCCAGCGGCCAGACCGACATCATTTCTAAGCCTGGGGCTCTGTCCTCAGAGGGAATTCCCATCATTCCCAGCCTGAAGCATGGCCCTCTACCTGCCCCAGCTGACCTGAGCAGGGCCCCTGCATAGGACGGGGAGAGTGGATAGGGCCCTTGGGTCAGACAGGAGCCCAATCTGCTCTCAACGTGACATGACGTCTCTCTGGGAGCCTCCACAGAAAGGACAGCCCTGGAAACAAATTCAGGGGCTGCATGTTATCTAAAAGGGGTACAAACAATGATCCATGTGGCTTTCTGAGACCTGAGAAGGAGCCTTGACCAGGAGGTCAGGCTGACGTTTGTGCAGGGCCACTGCTGGGGCCCACCAGGGACCATGGGATTCCAAGCACAAACTTCCTGGCAGATGCCAAGGTCCCCACACACTTAGATTCCCATGGAAGCAGCAGCCTCTCTCTGGGAGCATGACCTGGGACGCACGGGGGCTCCATGTGTGAAATAAACCCTCAGGTCTGAAAGCAAGCCTGGATGGGTCTCTCTACCCACCAGGCTGGTCCAGCAGGGACCTGGAACCTCCCAGCTGGGCACCAGCACCATGCTCCTTCCTCATCACGGGCACACTGCTCGGCCCCTGAGAGCACCAGGCCAGGCCTCCCACAGGGCAGGGGTGCCTGGAGCTTACTGGCTCACCGACAAATACCTCCACAATCACACTGGCCGGGCTAGCACCGATGATGTTGTAGATCGTCAGGACGACCGTATAGCACCGGTATTTCTTGAGACCTACAGGTGGAAGGAGACAGGGGTCACCTGGCCCAGGACCATCTCCCTGCCTTGGAACCACACCAAGGGTCCTCGGGGCAGGCTGTGGGCATCCCCAGAGGGTCTGTGGAGCGGCCTCCTCTTCCTTCCCTGGCCCTGGACTAACAGCCACCGTGCGTGTCAACGGACGCGTCCACTCTGCACTCAGGGTAAAGGGAGCATCAGGCCCTCTCCCAGAGGGGAGAGTGGAGGCGGCATAATGTGATGTGGGCTTGCCTTTGGTCCAGAATCTCTCCGTAAGAACAGATGAAGTAAGACCCCGGCATCTAAGGAGGAAATATACCGGCAACCCAAAGTCCTCTGTGTTTTTAACAACCACGTCCTGGGAAGACAAAGGACATGCGAACTCAGAAAAATAGCGTTACACAGGCCAAGCCTGAGTGACAGGGCAAAAGGGGTTGACCTGTGAACCAGCATATTCTGGAAGGTTCTCCCGTGGGTTAATATTGCTTCATCATTGCTGGGCTTTCCTGTGGCCCTACGTGTGGGTCTGACCCTTGAGTGAACGGTGACTCACGCTAGGCTTCATATCTTGCCTTCTGGGGAGCCGCCAGTCCGCACAGGGTCAGTGATTCAGAACACCAGTTTCCTGCCCCCACTGGCCTCAGGGACACGCAGGGGCCCGCCCTCTCCTGCTCTCAGCCTTGCCTAACCTGTGCTGCCTTACAGGGCACCTGCCCTGCTAGTCCCCACCCCCACCCCCAGGGACACTGTGACTCCTCAGTGTCAAGTGGGACAAGCCAGGGTGGACGTGGACACGGTCACGATCGGGGCCCCTCTCATTCATAACCCAAACAGCAAAGCCTGGAGTGAGGTCCAGCCAGGGAAGCTTTGTCTCTGGAACCCGGGCTGCACTGAACTCTCTAAGCTGCTCCTCAGCCAGGGGGCATTGTGGGAGACTAGGCGATGGGTGAAGGAGTAGTGGCTGGGTGGGGACACGGGGCGGACCACAGATGGTAGAGCCATGTTTGAGGGAGCAGCGTGGAGAAAATGGCTCCCATGAACTCCCCCCCCCCCACTCCTGCCACCAGGGCGGGACCAGCTGCCCGGACGCTGCCTGGGATGCAACGGGATAGCACCAGCCGGCCCCAGAAGAGTGCCTGCACATGGCACGGACTCGGGAAGGGCCAGCCCCTCCTCCTCCCCTTTCCTTTATCTACGTGCCAGTCCTGGGAAGTTTCCCACACAGAAGGGAGTCACATTTGGGGACCCCTTCGCCCTGCATTTGGACCATGAAACCCACTGAGGGCCAGCAGTGCGAGGTCAAGCAACACAGTGCAGCCAAAGGCAAGAGACAGTGAATGGGCAGCCAAAGTGGGGTGAGTGCAGTGGGGCACTACTCAGCTTTGAAGAATAAGGGCATCCCAACTCTGCCCCAGCAGGGATGACGTTTGAAGCGGAAGAAGCCAGACACAGCAGGACAAGTACTGTGTGTGGTCCCTGGAGGACTCAGAGGCAGAGACAGAAAGGAGAGGGTGGGGACCTGGGGCCAGGTGGGGTCGGCACTCACCCTCTGATCAAGTGGATCAGACAAGTATCCAGCACAACAGCGCAAGTAACACTCGAGAAGACAGGAAATGGGGTGGCAACTTTTCCAGATACTCTGTGGCAGGCACAGTCGTCGGCCTACCTGTGCTCAGGTAAGAGCCCTGCTCTGACAGGGACAAGCAAGCCACAGACCAAAAGCACCTGTGCAGGTAAATGGACCCAACTACATTCTGGGTCCTTCTATTTTGTTGTTTTGATTTTGCTACAAAGCACAAGGAGGTACCTCTGGGGTGTGGTTGGGGGTGTGTGGCCAAGAGTGCGGGAGCAAATGAGCCACTTGTTCTGGTCAGCACCACTCCTGGGATAGGCCGGGTCAAGCTGCTGCCCGTCTGCTGCCCCGTGACCCCAGCTGGCAGGCCCAAGGCACAGCCTGCTCTGTGGTGGGAGGTGGAGAGAGCAGGGATGCGGTCCCTGAGCCACACATTCTGAAGCCGCAAGGATCTCAAGGGGCAAGAAGGATCTTCTGTGACACCGTTTGTGGGATGCCCTCTGACCTCCTTCTAAGACAGGAGGAGGATAGGAGAAGAGCAGAGGCCTTTCCAGAAGTTCCAGAAGCTGCCTCAACTGCTTTTGGATCCTAGTCATAGACCAAGCAGGGGTACTAGGGAGCATGGCTGAGCAGGTAGATTGGCTCAGGGTGAGAGGGCTGTGCATGCATCATGAAGCCAGGGCCCCCCCACCGACTGGACCCCATTAGAGCAGCAGGCTCTGACTGGCCTCTGTCCATTCCCCACCAGATGTGCTCCACATGGGGCAGCAACATGATGTCCCTGGAAGGACTGGCTCATCTCCTCCCTCCCGCCACACCCCACCAGCCTCATGCAGGCAGGTGCTCCTGGCTGGCCCACCAGGAGGCTCCATCCAGGAGCCCCTCGGCTCTTCCCGCTTCCTGACCATTTAGCTTTGCCAGGCCCTTGTAAGTCATATGTTCCCTTGTGTCCTCAGTGAAATCCCTTTTCCCTGACAACCTATCTCAAATGGCTCCTCCTCCGTGAAGCCTCCCCTGATCTCCACACTGGTGGGTGCAAGCCCCCAAAGCCTAGGAGCTCTCCATGGGCCACCCCCTCTCCGTGCACACCTGGGCTGCCACAGAGACCTGTCCATCCCAGTGGCTGTGCCCCCTGGAGGTGAGCCCCATCTCCTCTGGCCCTCCAGGACATTTCCCACAATGCCTTGCACAGAGAGAACATGCACAACGGTTCCTCTCCTGGGTGCGCAGGGTGGGGCCTGTGTCGGGACAGGGAAGCGTCTCACCTGGGAGCTCAGCCTGTAAAGCCGGAGGGGTTTTGAGAATCTTGGGGCACGGTGGCTGAGGATACCTCTGACTCCAGCTCCCAGTAGTAGATCTGGTATTCCTGAAGAAGGCTAAGGCTGTTCAGGCTCTCATCTCTTGGAGGCTACAAATATATCAAGGTCAGCCCACCCAAGGGGCCTTGAGACCTCCACTTCTAGTTGAATCAGCCAACTGCACGGGAGAAAGTCACTAATTCAAACAGGGGTTCTTGGTTGTTTACAGACAAAAAGGCAGGTGCCACATTCATGAAGAGGAGCACAGGGGACACCCAGGTAGAGGATCAGACCCCGAGAGCCTGGGTTTCCTGGTGCCAGTGTGTGCTACGTGGACACTGAGCATCTTATCCCAGATACTTGAAGGACCCCAGGCTAAGGCAGGGACTATGGCCCAGGTAGCAGGTGGGTGAAGAAGCTGCCTGTTGCCTAGTGAACCCAGAACTCTAAGGGACCTATGCCTGTGGGCTATTCAGAACCGCAATTTCTAGGTGGCTAAACAAAGGGTCATACACCCAGCATTGCCTTCTGAGAATCTCCAGAAGGAAAGAATGAGTTCGGGGCGCCTGGGTGGCTCAGTTGGTTAAGCGACTGCCTTCAGCTCAGGTCATGATCCTGGAGTCCCAGGATCAAGTCCCACATCAGGCTCCCTGCTCAGCAGGGAGTCTGCTTCTCCCTCTGACCCTCCCCCTCTCATGCTCTATCTCTTTCTCTCTCTCAAATAAATAAGTAAAATCTTAAAATAAAAGAATGAGTTCTATCAACCCAACAATCTGTGTGCCGACCGAGTGCCAGACCAAGGGAGGGGGTGATCCAGAAGAATCCAGAAGTGTACCTGGCACTTTTCCAAAAAGAGAAGCAAAAATATGAGCTGGTGTTTAGCTCGGACTCAGGTGGCAAAGTTCCCAATGCCATAACATACACACTTCAAATGGCAGGTTCCCGGGACTGGGGACTCCCCTGGGATGGAGCCAGGAGTCACAGCAGACTCATCTGGTGAGGAGTCAAGATGCAGGTTTCCAAGGGCTTCCAAAAGGGTCCCTCAGGGGCCTTCAGTTGTTCCAGATGTTTTGTAAGATGGTTGTTGATCGTTTCTGAAAGAGCAGGCCCCCAAACACAGTCAGAGGGCATGCTCTGACCCTGTGAACAAAACCCTTCACTGAAGTCCACAGACCCAGGGAGAAAAAGAGCAAGTCAGGAAAAGCTTCAGCTCCTCAGGGAGAAGGCCATGGGCCTCACTCCCAAACATGCCTGGGAGGTACGGCCAGGCCCACCAGCACCACAGGCGGTCCCGGGTCCCTGCATGCCCTCACCCCCCGCCTGCAACACCTGGGAATGTTCCAGAATAAAATAGGCTTCATTTATGGGTACAGTTTCCACCCAGAACTGTAATGTGAACTCTGTCTAATTTAGTAGGAGGTACCTGGTAAATGCGGGTTATGCTCTGAAGTACCTACTTTTTGATTATAACAAAGAACAGAGGAAAAGAGCTCTCAAAATCACACTATAAAAGGCTGGGAATAGGAATATTTAATGTCAAAAGTTCAAAGAAAAAAAAGGCTGGGGCTCTTGGAGTCTAATGAGAAACACTCTGTTTAAATCGTCTCACATGGCAGTGGGTTTTCTTGTCTCTTATTTCATTATACTGACACTGAATTTATTTGAACAGACCTGTACACAAAACAAAAAGCTAAAGACCCTACATCCCCACAGTAAGACACTGATTTTCACTTACCAGCCAGGCTATCTTTAAATACGACCCCGGCTCAGAGAGGCTGCATGCAGAACTGGCACTTTCAGTCCTTGCTGCTGAAAGTCCTGCTGGAAGCTTGTTGGGAGAAACTTGACAGCAAATATAAAGCTGGTCACTGCCTGTCACTGAAGAAGTCCACTTCTGGGAATATGTCCTGAGAGGATCATTCTGTATTTCATATTTCTTTTACGCATAAAGGCGCTCACAAGCAGTCATGTGTAAGAACTAGAAAGACAAAGGAAACAAACTATATGTCCCTCAATAAAAATTCGAACTGCTCTACATTCCCTCCCAGTATTATCATTTAATCTTCAAATAATCGCTTTCACAGATACAGAAACTGAGGCTCAGGGCTAGGAAGTGCCAAGATACACAGCTGTGAGCAGGAAGTCAGAATTAGAACCTAGCTCTGTGAACAAAAATATCGCCAAATATGGACTAGACTCCTTTCTTTGCCCACATTCAGGCCCTCCTCCCACACCCTCCACCCCCAGCCCTGGCCATCTGGTAGCCACCTAGTATCAGACACCATAATTCAGACAGAAGCAGGTCCTTCCTGTTAAGAGAAAAAGCCACGGTCATCTCCCAACCCTCTCCGGGCCACCCCCTCAGTGACCCTGCCCCTGACCATGAGCTGGATGCGGGGAGGATGGAGTGCCCTCACACACAGGGCACACAGCGCCTGCCCTGCAGTGGCAGGAGCAGGATCCATAATGTGCATGTCCAGAGCCAGCCCAGTATGGCTGGTGCTCAGAGAGGGCAGAAGGGTTGCTAGAGGATGTCCTGATTACCAGGTTCCCCTCTGGGTCTCTTCTGTATCTTTGGCCCACACCACGGCCTGAAACAGAGCCTACGCTCCATAGATAGTTGCTAGACGCACAGACTGAGCCTCTCTGAGCTTTAATTTCCTCACCTCTAGAATGGGGAAAAGGATCGTCCCTCTCACCCAGGGTTACAGAACGGATCAAGTGGGTCAACATGCAGCAATGGCCTCACACATAGCAGGGATTCAATAAACAGTCTTTCTTATTACAAATAACTCCAAGGTGAAAGTAAAAGGAGAGAGGACACCAGTGTCTGGGCTTTCTTTATTCAAGTCAAGTGGCTTGCACAAAACCAGAGCAAAACATACTCAACAGTGATTTAAAATGAACTCAGTGAATTGTCCAATCAAAAGACATACAGTGGCTGAAAACACAATACCCATCCATGTGTCACCCATAAAAGATTCACTTTGGACCTAAGGACAACACAGACCAAAAGTGAAGGGACAGAAAAGATGTTCTGCACAAGTGGGAACGAGGACAGAGCTGGAAGAGCTATAATTAGACAAAGTAGAATTCAACACTGTTTAAACTCATATCAACATTTGTGAGACACAGCAAAAGTGGTTCTAAGAGGGAAGTTTATAGCGATACAGGCCTTCTTCAAGAAGGAAGAGAAGTCTCAAACACACACCCTAACGTGACACCTTGTGACCTAGAAAAAGAAAAATCAACGAAGCCCAAAGTCAGTAGACGGAGGGAAAAAACAAAGATCAGAACAGAAATAAGTGAAAGAGGGACTAAAAAAAAGAGAAAAGATCAGGGCGCCTGGGTGGCTCTGTTGATTAAGCGTCTCACCATTGATTTCGTCTCAGGCCATGATCTCAGGGTCTTCTGAGATTGAACCCCGTGTCAGGATCTGTGCTCAGTGTGGTGTCGGCTTGGGGTTCTCTCTCCCTCTGCCTCTCCCCCCGTGCGCTCTCTCTCTGCTCTCAAATAAATAAATAATAAATAAATAAATAAATAATAAATAAATCTAAAAAAAAAATCTAACAAAATTGACAACCTTTAGCTACACATACCAGGGGAAGAAAAAGAGGAGACTTAAAATCAGAAATGACAGAAGAGATATGACAATGGACACCACCAAAAACCAAAGGCTCAAAGGGACTACTGTGAACAGTACACAGCAACAATTTGGACAACCTCAAAGAATCAACAATTTATTTATTTATTTTTATGTTTCAAGTTTTTATTTAAATTCTAGTGGGTTGGGGAGCTTGGGTGGCTCAGTCAGTTGGGCGTCAGACTCTTGGTTTCAGCTCAGGTTGTGATCTCAGGGTCATGAGACTCACAGTCAGGCTCCAAGCTCAGCATGGAGTCTCCTTGAGACTCTCTCCTCCTCTCCCTCTGCCCCTCCTGCTCATGCTGTCTGTCCCTCTCTCTCATATGAATAAAATATTAAAAATAAGTAAATAAATAAATAAACTCTAGTTAGTGAACATCCAGAGTATGATATTAGTTTCAGGAATAGTATTTAGTGATTCAACACTTACCTAAAGCACACAGTGCTCATTGTATCAGCAATTTAAAACCTCCCAAAAAAACGAGTTCCAGGACTAGATGCCTTTAATGGTGAATTCTACCATTCAGGGAAGAATTTATACCAATCCTTCTCAAACTTTTCCAAAAAACAGAAGGGATAGTTTCCAAACTCATTTGCTGAAGCCAACATTACCCTGATACCAAAACCAGACAAGGACACCCCAAGAAAAGAAAATTACAGGCCAATACCGCTAAAGAACATAGATGCAAAAATGTTCAACAAAATACTAGCAAACCAAGTTCACCAATATGCTGAAAGGATCATATACTATGATCAAGAGGGATTTGTTCCAGGAATGCAAGGAGGGTTCACACATGCACATCAATCCAAGTGATCCATCACATTAACAAAATGAAGAATAAAAATCATGTGATCATCTTGAGAGATGCAGAGAAAGCATTTGAAAAAAACTCATTTGAAAAAACTCAAATCACTGATCAACATTCTCAACAGAGTGGGTAGAGCAGGAACATACCTCAACATGATAAAGGCTGCATATGACAAACCCACAGATAAGATCACATCCAATAGCGAAAAGTTCAGCTGTTACTATTTCCTCTAAGATCCTCTACATTAGGAATTTCCTGGTCTTTCCTTGCCACTTTTATTCAACATAGTATTGGAAAACCTAAGCAGAGCAAGTACGCAACAAAAATAAACAAAAGCCATCTAAATTGGAAAGGAAGAAGTAAAACTGTCACTATTTGCAGATAGCAGAGTATATAAGAAAAATCTTAAAGACTCTATGGAAAAACTGTTCGAACTAATGACTGAACTCAGTAAAGGTACAGGATTCAATATCAATACACAAAAATCTGTAGCATGTCTATACACTAATAACGAACTATCAGAAAAAGAAATTGGGAAGATCATCCCACCTGAAGTTGCATCAAAAAGAATAAAATACCCAGGAAGAAACTTCACCAAGAGGTGAACGCTTATATACTGAAAACTACAAGATGTTAAGGAAAGAAACTGAAGACAACACATGGAAATGGAAAGATATCCCATGCTCATGGATTAGGAGAATTAGCGTTAAAATCTCCATACTTCCCCAAACCATCAACAGATTCAATGCAATTCCTATCAAAATTCTAATTCCATTTTTCACAGAAATAGAACAAAGGATCCAGAAATTTGTATGAAGCCACAAAAGACTGCGAATAGCCAGACCAATCTAAAGAAAGAAAAACACTAAGGCATCACACTCACTGATTTCAGCCTATTGCAAAGCTAGAGTAATCAAAACAATCTAGTATTGGCATAAAACCAGACACACAGATCACCAGAACAGAGGAGAGAGCCCAGAAGGAAACCCACACATCTAAGGTCCAGTACCTTATGACAAAGGAGCCAAGAATATACAAGGGGGAAAGAGCAGTCTCTTTAATCAATAGTGCTGGAAAAACTGGACAGCTGCATTCAGAAGAATGAAACCGCACCACTATCTTACACTATACACAAAGATTAAGTCAAAACAGATTCAAGACTTGAATATAAGACCTGAAACCCTAAAACTCTTAACAGAAAACATAGGGGGAAAGCCACTTGACATGGGTCTTGGTAGTGAATTTTTTAACCTGATACCAAAAGTAAAAACAATTTTAAAAAAGTGTGGGACTGCATCAAACTAAAAAGCTTCCAAACAGCAAAGGAAACCATCAACAAAATAAAAACGCAACCTATTGTATGGGAAAACATTTGCAAATCATTTATCTGACAAGGGGTTAATATCCAAAATATAATCAACAGCAAAACAAAACCATGAAAAAAAAATCCCACAAGCAATCTAATTTAAAAATGGGCACATCCAAATAGACATTTTTCTAAAGAAGACATACAGATAGTCAACACAAACATGAAAAGATTATTAGTACATGTAGTACATGTAGTACACAATGAGATACCACTTCACATCTGTTAGAATGGCCATTACCAAACAGATAAGAAATAACAAGTTTTGGTGAAGATGTGAAGAAGAGGAAAACTCTTGTGCATTGTTAGTGGGACCATAAATTGGTGCGGCCACGATGGGAAACAGTACAGAAGATCCTCAAAAAAATTAAAAATAGAACTACCATAAGATCCAGGAATTCTTCTGAGTATTTATCTGAAGGAAATGAAAACACTAACTCAAAAAGGTATATGCACCCCTGTGTTCACTGCAGGATTATGTACAACAATGAAACTAGAAACAACCTAAGTGCCTATCAGTGGATGAATGGATAAAGAAATTGTGGTAGATACACACACTTGATTACTACTCAGCCAGAATAAAGAATGAAATCTTTCACTTGCACCATGGCTGGACCTTGAAGGCATTCTGCTAAGTAAAAACAGGCTAGACAGAGAAAGACAAATACTATCAATCACTTAACTTGGGGAATCTTAAATGAAACAAAACAAAAATGAAAAAAACTGAGCTCATAGATAGAACAGACGGGTGATTGCCAGACGTAGGGGGTTGGAGGTGGGAGAAATGGGTGAAGGGGTCAAAAGGAAAAAGAAAAGAAGCCCAATTACAACATCTTTTTATTTTAATTAAGTAAGCTGTGCCCACAAATGGCTCAAACTCATAACCCTGAGATCAAGAGTCACATATTTCCCTGACGAGCCAGTCGGGTACCCTGAATGGTAGCATCTGAGCTGAAGGAAGAAGCTTAACTGACCAAGCCACCCAGGGGCCCCTACTTAACCTCTCTTCTGCCTGTGTTTCCCAAACTCTGAGGATCATATGAATATTTACTTTTATTTATCTTATTTATTTAAGTTTTTTTAATGTTATGTTAGTCACCATACATCATTAGTTTTTTTTTTTTAGAAAAGTCTTCTTTATTGTCTTTTTTATTACGTTATGTTAACCACCATACAATACATCATTAGTTTTTGATGTAGTGTTCCATGATTCATTATTTGCGTATAACACCCAGTACTCCATGCAGAACGTGCCCTCTTTAATACCCATCAGCAGGCTAACCCATCCCCCCACCCCCTCCCTTCTAAAACCTGTTTGTTTCTCAGAGTCCATAGTCTCTCATGGTTCATCTCTCCCTCCGATTTCCCCCGCTTCATCTTGACTTCGATACTTAATGGTGATGGACATAATAAATTTAAATGTGTACATATGAAATAAAATCTGTCTCAGCATTTTTATATTCTTCTGTTATGTCTATGCTTCTGAATGAATTATTCCTTTTTTATTTTATTTTATTATGTTATGTTATTCACCATACAATACATCATTAGTTTTTGATGTAGTGTTCCACGATTCATTGTTTTCGTGAAACACCGAGTCCTCCATGTAGTACGTGCCCTCCTTAATACCCATCACTGGGCTAACCCATCCCCTCACCCCCTCCCCTTTAAAACCCTCCGTTTGTTTCTCAGAGTCCATAGTCGCTCATGGTTCATCTCTCCCTCCCAATTTCCCCCCCTTCATTTTTCCCTTCCTTCTCCTAATGTCCTCCATGCTATTCCTTAGGTTCCACAAATAAGTGAAACCATATGATAATTGACTTTCTCTGCTTGACTTATTTCACTTAGCATAATCTCCTCCAGTCCCATTGATGTTAAAGTAAAAGTTGGGTATTCATCCTTTCTGATGGCTAATTTTCCATTGTATATATGGACCACATCTTCTTTATGCACTCATCTATTGAAGGGCATCTCAGTTCTTTCCACAGTTTGGCTATTATGGACATTGCTGCTACGAACATTGGGGTGCATATGGCCCTTCTTTTCACTACATCTGTGTCTTTGGGGTAAATAGCCAGGAGTGCAATTGCTGGGTCATAGGGTAGCTCTATTTTTAATTTTTTGAGGCACCTCCACCCTGTTTTCCAAAGTGGCTGTACCAACTTGCATTCCCACCAACAGTGTAAGAGGGTTCCCCTTTCTCCACAACCTCTCCAACATTTGTTGTTTCTTTCCCTGTCCATTTTGGCCATTCCAACTGGTGTAAGGTGGTATCTCAATGTGGTTTTGATTTGGATTTCCTGATGGCTAATGATGATGAACATTTTTTCATGTGTCTGTTAGCCGTTTGTATGTCTTCTTCAGAGAAGTGTCTTTTCATATTGTCTGCCCACTTTTTGACTTGATTATTTGTTTTTTGGGTGTTAAGTTTGAGAAGTTCTTTATAGATCTTGGATACCAGCCCTTTATCTGTAGTGTCACTTGCAATATCTTCTCCCATTCTGTGCATTGCCTCTTTGTTTTGTTGACTGTTTCCTTTGCTGTGCAGAAGATTTTTATCTTGATGAAGTCCCAAAAGTTCACTTTTGCTTTTGTTTCACTAGCTTTTGGAGATGTATCTTGAAAGAAGTTGCTGTGGTCGATGTCAAAGAGGTGACTGCCTATGTTCTCCTCTAGGATTTTGATGGATTCCTGTCTCACATTGAGGTCTTTCATCCACTTTATCTTTGTGTATGTTGTAAGAGAATGGTCGAGTTCCATTCTTCTGCATGTGGCTGTCCAATTTTCCCAGCACCATTTATTGAAGAGACTGTCTTTTTTCCATTGCATGTTTTTTCCGGCTTTGTCGAAGATTATTTGACCACAGTTGAGGGTCCATATCTGGGCTCTCTATTCTGTTCCATTGGTCTATACGTCTGTTTTTGTGCCAGTACCATGCTTTTGGTGATCACTGCTTTGTAATATAGCTTGAAATTGGGCAACGTGATGCCCCCAGCTTTGTTTTTCTTTTTCAACATTTCCTTGGTGATTCGGGGTCTTTTCTGATTCCATACAAATTTTAGCATTGTTTGTTCCAGCACTTTGAAAAATGTCATTGGAATTTTGATCGGGATGGCATTGAAGGTATAGATTGCTCTGGGTAGCATAGACATTTTAAGTGTTTATTCTTCTGATCCATGAGCAGGGAACATTTTTCCATCTTTTTGTGTCTTCTTCAATTTCTTTCATGAGTGTTTTGTAGTTCCTAGAGTATAGATTCCTTTACCTCTTCGGTTAAGTTTATTCTGAGGTATGTTATGGTTTTTGGTGATATTGTAAATGGAATCGTTTCTCTAATTTCTCTTTCTACAGTTGCGTTGCTAGTGTATAAGAAAGCAACTGATTTCTGTGCATTGATTTTGGATCCTGCCACATTACTGAATTGCTGGATGAGTTCTAGTAATTTGGGGGTGGAGTCTTTTGGGTTTTCCACATAAAGTATCATGTCGTCTGCAAAAAGAGAGAGTTTGACTCCTTCTTTGCCAATTTGAATACCTTTTATTTCTTTCTGTTGTCTGATTGCTGTTGCTAGGACTTCTAGTACTATGTTGAACAATAGTGGCGAGAGTGGGCATCCTTGACGTGTTCCTGATCTTAAGGGAAAGGCTCTCAGCTTTTCCCCATTGAGGATGATATTCACTGTGGGTTTTTCATAGATGGATTTTATGAACTTGAGGAATGTTCCCTCTATTCCTATACTCTGAAGAGTTTTAATCAGGAAAGGATACTGTATTTTGTCAAATGCTTTTTCTGCATCAATTGAGAGGACCATATGGTTCTTCTCTCTCCTCTTATTAATGTGTTCTCTCACATTGATTGATTTGCGAATGTTGAACCACTCTTGCAGCCCGGGGATAAATCCCACTTGGTCGTGGTGGATGATCCTTTTAATGTATTGTTGGATCCTATTAGCTAGGATTTTGTTGAGGATTTTGGAATCCATATTCATTAGGGATATCATTCTGAAATTCTTTTTGATGGGGTCTTTGCCTGGTTTGGGGATTAAGGTAAAGCTGACCTCAAAGAATGAGACTGGAAGCTTTCCTTCTGTTTCTATTTTTTGAAACGGCTTCAGTAGAATAGGTATTATTTCTTCTTTGAATGTTTGGTAGAATTCCCCCAGGGAATTCAACAGGCCCTGGACTCTTGTTTTTTGAGAGGTTTTTGATCACTGCTTCAATCTCATTACTGGTTATTGGCCTATTCAGGTTGTCAATTTCTTCCTGTTTCAGTCTTGGCATTTTATAGGTTTCCAAGAAGGCCTCCATTTCATCCAGGTTGCTCAGTTTATTGGCATATAGTTGTTGATAATAATTTCTAATAATTGTTTCTATTTCCTTGGTGTTAGTCATGATCTCTCCCCTTTCATTCATAATTTTCTTAATTTGGGTCCTTTCTCTTTTCTTTTGGATAAGTCTGGCCAGTGGTTTATCGATCTTATTCTTTCAAAGAACCAACTTCTAGATTCTTGATCTGATCTACTATGTTTCTGGTTTCTAATTCACTGATCTCTGCTCTAATTTTAATTATTTCTCTTCTAATGCATGGCTTAGGCATCGTTTGTTGCTTTTTTCTAGTTAAGGTGTAGAGTTAGTTGGTGAATTAGGGATTTTTCTATTTTTTTGAGTGAGGCTTAGATGGCTACGTATTTCCCCCTTAGGACTGCCTTTGCAGTATCCCATAGGTTTTGGACTAATGTGTTTTCATTCTCATTGATTTCCATGAATTGTTTAAGTTCTTCTTTGATTTCCTGGTTGACCCAAACATTCTTGAGCAGAGTGGTCTTTCACTTCCAAGTGTTTGAATTTCTGCCAAATTTTTTCTTGTGATTGAGTTCCAGTTTTAAAGCACTGTAGTCTGAGAATATGCAGGGAATAATCTCATTCTTTTGATATCAGTTGAGACCTGATTTGTGACCCAGTATGTGGTCTATTCTGGAGAAAGTCCCATGTACACTCGAGAAGAATGAGTATTCTGTTGTTTTAGGGTGGAATGTTCTGTAAATATCTATGAGGTCCATCTGGTCCAATGTATCATTCAAAGCTCTTGTTTCCTTGTCGATTTTCTGCTTAGATGATCTGTCCATTGCTGAGAGTGGAGTATTGAGGTCTCCTACAATTAACATATTGTTATCAATATGACTCTTTATTTTGGTTAACAGTTGGCTTATGTAGATGACTGCTCCCATGTTGGGGGCATAGATATTTACAATTGTTAGATCTTCTTGTTGGATAGACCCTTTAAGAATGATATAGTGTCCTTCTGTGTCTCTAACTACAGTCTTTAGTTTAAAATCTAATTTGTCTGATATAAGAATTGCTACCCCAGCTTTCTTTTGAGGTCCGCTGGCATGGATCTCCATCCCTTCACTTTCAGTCTAGATGTATCTTTAGGTTCAAAATGAGTCTCTTGTAGACAGCATATGGATGGGTCCTGTCTATTTATCCAATCTGCAACCCTGTGCCGTTTTATGGGAGCATTTAGGCCATTCACATTGAGAGTGATTATTGAAAGATATGAATTAATTGTCATCATGTTGCCTGTGAAGACCTTGTTTTTATAGATTGTCCCTGTAAATTTCTGTTGTAGATCACTCTTGGGGTCTTTCTCCTTTTATAGAACCCCCCCTTAATATTTCTTGCAGGGCCGGCTTAGTGGTCACATATTCTTTCAGTTTCTGCCGGTCATGGAAGCTCTGCATCTCTCTGTCCACTCTAAATGCAGCCTTGCCAGATAAAGTAGTCTTGGCTGCATGTTCTTCTCATTTAGTACCCTGAATATGTTTTGCCAGGCCTTTATGGCTTCCCAGATCTCTGTGGATAGGTCTGATGTTATTTTGATGTTCCTCCCTCTGTACATAAGGAATCTCTTTCCCTTAACTGCCCTTAAGATGGTTTCCTTGGTTCTAAGATTTGTAAGTTTTACATTACATGCCAGGGTGTTGGCCTATTTTCCTTGATCTTGGGGGGAGGGGTCCCCTCTGACTCTAGGACACAAATGTTTCTTTCATTCCCCAGATCAGGGAAGTTCTCAGCTACGATCTGCTCAAATATATCTTCTAATCCTCTCTCTCTCCACCTCCTCTGGGATTCCAATAATTCTGATATTAGAACGCTTCATGGTGCCAATTATTTCTCTGATTCTATTTTCATAGATTCTGAGTTGTTTTTCCCTGGCCTCCTCTTTTCCCTTTTTATCTATTAAATTGTCGTCCAGGTCACTAATTCGTTCTTCTGCCTCACTTACCCTAGCTGTTAGATTACCTAGATTAGATTGGATCTCATTAATAGCATTTTTAGGTTCTGCCAATTCAGCTTTCATTTCTGCCCTTAGAGACTCTATGTTGCCATCAATTGATTTCTCCATTCTAGCTATTGTCTTCACAATTGCTAGCCTGAATTCCATCTCTGACATCTTGGTTACATCTGCATCCTTTTGTAAATCTGCGGCATAAGTCATAATTTCTGAGTCTTTCCTATTTTGGGGGTTCCTCCTCCTAGTCATTCTGTTGATGGGTGTTTGAGGGAATGTATAGAGTCCAAATTATTGACCACAACCCAAGCAAGATGCACCTGTTTTCTAGGGACCTTAGGGTTGCTGGCCTCTTGTTCTCCCAGCCTGTCTTCTGGGGGAGGGGCCTGCCACGCTGTTACTCAGGCAACCCTATTTGGGCAGAACTGCCCTGCCCCCCTGTGGTGGGGTATGTGCTCAGTGGGAACCAGTTTTGGGGGGGCTTTTGTTCTCTGGCGGCTTTCCCTGGCGGCTTTTTGCATCTCTTCCGAGAGTCAGAGCAGAAGAGACTGTTTCCTACCCTCTGCGTCAGAGCAGAAAGTTCACACTCTGTTCTTCAGTGAGCTCTCCAGGCCACACTATCTCCATTTCTGTCTGTGCTGCTATAAACTGCAGCATCTTGGGTTGTGCGCCCCTCTGCAGCACTCCCAGCCCTGCCTCCAGGTTGGGGCACATCCCTGCCCTTTGTGCCTCTAGTATATGTGCTGCCGAAGCGAGCACCCTTTGTGCCTCTAAAACTGCCAGCCGCCCACAGCTCGCACGCACGACCCCACTCCTCCAGTTTCTGTCTAAAGTCCTTTGCCCACCACTACCGGTTTGCGAGTCTGTGCCTGGTCCCCAGCGAGGGAGGTTATCATTAATCGATGGTGTAGGATCCCCACAGCCAGGCTCCCTCCAACTGCCATTTATCCTCTGATATCTGCCCGCAGAATCATGGCTCCCCTCTTCATACCTCGAAACCAACCACCTGCGATATTCTGTTTGTAGAGATTCAGATCCTCTTACATCTCAGGTTGATTTCATGGGTGCTCACAGTGGTCTGGTAGATATCCAGCTCAATTCTGGGGACCAGTTGAAATAGGATCCCCTACTCCTCCACCATCTTTTCCCCTCCCGAATATTTACTTTTAGAATAGATTTTTTTTTAAATTTTTTTAAGGATAATTTTTAGAATTAAATGCGGTAGAGGCCATTTAGAATAGGACCTACAACAGTAAGCCTTCAAAATATATATCTATTAAATCTTATTCTGGGGGCACCTGTGTGACACAGTCAGTTAAGCAGCTGACTCTTGCTTTCGGGTCAGGTCATGGTCCCAAATTCCTGGGATAGAGCCCCACATCAGGCTCCGCACTCAGCAGGGATTCGCTCTCTCACTCTGCCCCTGCCCCTCCCCTCTCTAACACATGCCTGTGCATACTCTCTCTCTAAAGTAAATAAATATGCCTTTAAAGAATCTTATCCTCAACATTTGGCTGTTGCATAATCATGAGCATTATAACTTTACATATTGGGGCAGTATCTCCTAGTTTACAAAGCACTTTTATATACATTCTCTTATTTGAGTCATGATATGGTCCTGGGAAAAGAATTTATTGTTTCTATTTTATATAGAGAGAAAAAACAATAGCAGACTTAGAGAGGGGGTGTGCTTTGTTCAAGGCTGAAGAGCTAAAAATTAATCTTCTGATTCTCAGTCCAATGGAGGAGAAAAAAAAAAATCCAAACACTGTAACAAGAGCCAAAGAAGGGCATTACACAATGATAAAGAATCCAAAAAGAGGATTCAACATTTGTAAATATTTACCCACCCAACAGAGGAGCAACTAAATATGTAGAGCATATATGAACACACCTCAAAGGAGAAATCAGCAGCAATACGTGGGGGACTTTCATACCTCACTTATATCAATGGAGAGACCATCCAGACAGAAGATCAATAAGGAAACATTAGCCTCAGACAACAAGGTAATTAGATGAACTTAACAGATACATACAGAAGCCTCTGTCCAAAAGTAGCATATGGGATACACTTCTCTCAAGTGCACATAGAATATTCTCCAAGCTAGACCATATGTTAGGCCACAAGACAAGTCAATAAATTCAAGAAGCCTAGAATTTTCCAAAATGAAAACTGAAATCAAATCAAGCATTTTTTCCAACCACAGTGGTATGGAACGAGAAATCAATTACAAGAAGAAACCTGGAAATTCACAAACATGCAGATTAACAACATGCTACTGAACAACCAATGGGTCCGTGAGCAAACCACAAGAGAAATCAAGAAATACTTTGAGACAAATGAAAGTGGAATACAACATAGCAAATTTATGGAATGCAGCAAAAGGGGTTCTGAGAATGGGGCACCTGGCTGGCTTAGACAGTGGAGCATTGTAACTCTTGAACTTGTGGTTGAGTTTGAGACCCACATTGGGCCCAGAGCTCACTTTATTTTTTTTAATATTTCATTTATATATTTGACAGAGAGAGAGAGATTGAGCACAAGCAGGGGGAGCTGCAGGCAGTGGGAGAGGGAGAAGCAGGTTCTGCCCACTGAGCAGGGAGCACGATGCAGGGTTGATCCCAGGAACCTAACATCATGACTTGAGCTGAAAGCAGACGCTTAACTGACTGAGCCACCCAGGCACCCCTTCGAGTTTACTTTAAAAAAAAAAAAAAAAAGTGGTTCCAAGAGGGAAGTTTATAGTGATACAGGCCTAAATCAAGAAACAAGAAATGTCTTGAATAAGCAAACTAACTTTCCACCTCAAGGAAACAGAAAAAGAACAAAGGAAGCCCAAAGTTAGTAGAAGAAAGGAAGTAACATATCAGAACAGAAATAAACCAAATACAGACTAAAAAGACAATAGAAAGATAAAGAAAAGACAATAGAAAGATTAACAAAAGATCTGGTTCTTTGAAAAGAACAAAGCTGAAAATTTTTCACCTAGACTCAAGGTAAAAAAAAGAATGAGGACTCACAATCAGAAATGAAAGAGATGTTCCCACTGATACCATAGATATACAAAGGCTCATAAGAGACTGCTATGAACAATTACACCCCAACAAGTTAGACAAACTAGAAGAAAAGGTTAAATTCCCAGAAACACACAACCTTCCAAGACTGAATCACGAAGAGATAGAAATTCTGAACAGACCAATTACCAGTAGGGAGATTAAATAAGTAATCAAAAACCTCTCAACAACAGAAGTCCAAGACCCCATGGCTTTCCTGGTGAATTCTACCAAATACTTAAAGAAAAATGAATACCAATCCTTCTCAAACTTTTCCACAAAAACAAGAGGAAGGAATGCTTCCCAACTCATTTTAGGAGGCCAGCATTGCCCTTATCAAACCCTACCAAGATACCACAAGAAAAGAAAATTACAGACCAGTATCTGTGATGAACATAGATATAAAAATCCTCAACAAAATATCAGCAAACCAAATTCAACAATACAGGAAGAGGTATGAACAAGTAAGATTTATTTCAGGGACGCAAGGGGGGTTCAACATCCACAAATCAATCAAAGTAATAGGCCGCATTAACAAAACGAAGGATAAAAATCATATGATCATCCAACCGATGCAGAAAAAGCATCTGACAAAATGCAACACCCATTTTGATAAAAACCCTCAACAAAGCAGGTATACAGAGAACGTAACTCAACATTAAAAAGGCCATATCTGAGAAGTCACATCCTATGCAATGGTGAAAGCCGAAAGCTTTTCCTCTAAGATCAGGAACAAGACAGGGATGCCCACTCTTGCCACTTTCATTCAACATACAGTTGGCCCTTGAACAATGCAGGGATTAGGAGTGCCAAACCCCTGTGCAGTTGAAAATCTGAGTATATTTTTGAATCCCCCAAAAGTGAACCACTAATAGCCTACTTTTGACCGGAAACCTTATCTATAACACAGTGAGTTGATTAATACATATTGTGTATGTTATCTGTATCATAGACTATACTGTTACAACAAAGTAAGCTAGAGAAAAAAAATGTGATTAAGAAAATACTGACGGAGCTAGAGTATAGGATGCTAAGCAAAACAAGTCAGTCAGAGAAAGACAAATACCATATGATTTCACTCCTGTGGAATTTAAGAAACAAAACAGATCAACAAATGGGAGGTGGAATACAAAGAACAGAGAAGGAAACATACTATAAGAGACTCTTGATGATAGAAAACAAACTGAGCATTGATAGAGGGGAGGTGGGCGGGGGATGGACTCACTGGGTGATGGGGATTAAGGAGGGCACATGTTATGATGAGCACTGGGTGTTGTCTGCAAGTGATGAATCCCTGAATTCTGAAACCAATATTGCACTGTATGTTAAGTAACTAGAATTTAAATAAAACTTTGAAAAGAAAAAAAAAAGAAAAACCAAAAGGAAAATACATTTACAGCAATATTTGTATTTACTGAAAATAACCCAGGTCTTAATTGGACCCACAGTTCAAACCCACGTTGGCCATGGGTCAATTGCAGTACTGAAAATCCTAGTCAGAGCAATTACACAAGAAAAAATAAATAAATAAAAGGCATCCAAATTTGAAAGGAAGAAGTAAAGGTCACTATTTTCAGATGACATGATATTGTATGTAAAATACCCTAAAGACAACACCAAAAAGTATTAAAATAAATATATTCAATAAAGTTGCAGGATAAAAGATACATAAAAATCTGTTGCATTTTTATACACTAATAATGAACTATCAGAAAAATAAATTTAAAAAACAATCAGATTAACAACTGCATCAAAAAAAAAAAATACTTAGGGATAGATTTTCCCAAGGAGGTGAAAGCCAATATATGGAAAACTATAAGACATTAAGGAAAGAAACTGAAGACAACACAACAAAATGGACATTTCATGCTCATGGATTAGAAGAATTAATAGTGTTAAAATGTCTATACTACCTAAAGCTATCTACAGATTCAATGCAATTCTTATCAAAATTTCAAACACATTTTTCAAAGACATAAGACACAGAATCTTTCATAATTGTATGGAACCACAAAAGACTCTGAATAGCAAAAGCAATCTTAAAAAAGAACAAAGCTGGAAGCATCAGGCTCCCTGGTTTCAAACTGTATTACAAAGCTATAGTGACTGCTAGCATACTGGCATAAACACAGACACACAGATCACCAGCACAGAAGAGAGAGCCCAGAAGGAAACCCACACATCTATGGTCCAGTACCTTATGACCACGGAGCCAAGAATATACAAGGAGGAAAGAACAGTCTCTGTAATCAAGGGTACTGGGAAAACTGGACAGCCCCATGCAAAAGAATGAAACTGCACCACTATCTTACATTATATTCAAAAATTAACTCCAAATGCATTCAAGAGTTGAATATAAGACCTGAAACCCTAAAAATCTTAGCAGAAAACATAGGGAAAAGCTGCTCAACATAGGTCCTGGTAGTGATTTTTGTGGCTCACACTCCAAAAGCAAAGGCAACAAAAGCAAAAATAAATAAGCTCATCTACATCAAACTCAAAAGCTCCTACCCAACAAAGAAAATCACCAACAAAATAAACAGGCAACATACTGCCTGGGAGAAAAGATTTGCAGATCATAAATCTGATAAAAGTTAATATCCAATATATATAAAGAACTCCTACAACTCAGTAACAACAGCAAAAGCAATGTGGTTAAAAAGTGGAAGGATTATCCAAATGGACATTATCCAGAGAAGACATCCAGAGAGCCAACATGTAGATGAAAAGGTGCTTGCCAACATCATTAATCATCAGGGAAATGCAAATCAAAACAACAATGGGATACCACCTCACATTGGTTAGAAGGGTTAGTATCAAAAAGACGAGAAATAAACATTAGCCAGGATGTGGGGGAAAGGGAACCCCAGTGCACTATTGGTGGGAATGTAAGTAGATGCAACCACTGTGGAAAACAGTATGCAGGCTCCTCAAAACATTAAAACTAGAAGGACCCTACAGTCCAGCAATTTTTCTTCTAGCAATTTATCCAAAGAAAACAAAAACATCTATTTGAAAAGATATATGAACCCCCATGTTCACTGCAGCATTATTTATAACAGCTAAGATAGGAGGACAACCTACATGTCCACGGAGGAATGAACTGATAAAGAAGATATGGTGCATGAAGACACACTGCAATACTGTTCAGCCATAACAAAAAATGAAATCTTTCCATTTGCAACAACATGGATGGACCCTGAGGGCACAACGCTAAGTGAAAGAAGTCAAAGACAAATACTGTATGACCTCACTTTTATATGGAATCTAAAAAACCAAAAAACTGAACTTAAAGATACAGGGATCAGATTGGTGGTTGACAGGCAGGTGTATGGGTGTGAAATGGGTGACAGGTCGGGCGCCTGGGTGGCTCAGTTGGTTAAGCAACTGCCTTCGGCTCAGGTCATGATCCTGGAGTCCCTGGATCGAGTCCCGCATCGGGCTCCCTGCTCGGCGGGGAGTCTGCTTCTCCCTCTGACCCTCCCCCCTCTCATGTGCTCTCTCTCAAATAAATAAATAAAATCTTTAAAAAAAAAAAAAGAAAAGAAAAAAGAAATGGGTGACAGGTCAAGGTATAAAGGTATATTTTACAGGTATAAAATAAGTAAGTCACAGGATGTAACGTACAACATGGCGACTATAATTAATAACACTATATAGCAAGCTTGGAAGTTGCTAAGAGAGTAATCTTACAAGTTATCCTAAGGAAAAGGTTTTGTAAAACAAACCAAGATAAAACTGGATTTAAACAGATAAGCCATACACCATTCTTCAGGGGACTCAGAAAGTGCACAGAACTGCCAAAATCTGTGTGGGAAACTGCCCTGTTCCCTGTAGAGGCTAAAGAAGAGCTTTGTACACTGGTGAGTGCATGCACAGAACAGCATGTAAAGTGCTGGACTCCTCTCTACTCAGAGCAGTGGGCCCTGCATCCTGCTTAGGGGTACAGGAAGAAGCAGGGAGTTCCTGGGGGATACTGAAGAAGTTGAGGAAGAACAATGCAGGGTGTATGGAAAGTACCTTACCGGTTTTCCAAATCCCTGGGCATGTTCCATCGTGTAGGTGTCTTTTGAGATCCTACAAAAGGTCGCTGCTGCTGTCTACTCAGGCTCTTGCGGCTGGGCAGCCAACTTCTTTAATTCACTGGCAACCTCTGAGTCATCATTGTCTCTTGACCGTCATTCTAGGGGGAGAGGAGCACATAACATTGGTCTCATTTCTCTCAGTTGGGATGGTCTGTCAGCTCTTGATCTGAATCACTAACCACCGCCGTTACGTCTGTGCCCGTAAAGCACTGCAAGTGAATAAAGACTACGATGGTAACAGAAATAGAGAATACTTATCCCTCTGTACTCCTCTGTGTTAGGCCCTGTTCTAAACTGTAAGGTGCAGAGTCAAGCAGAGAGGCATGAGGGTTTCGGATACACCCCAATCATGGAGAGCTTGGAAGCACAGGATTTGGAGCCGCAAAGACAAGGGTTTGAAATCTGGTTCCAAGCATTATCTGTGTCTCTAAGACTCAGAGGCCTATCAGGATCCTAGCCCACTGAGATTGAACAACTGATTGAACAACTGATAAACTGTGTAGAATGCTTATGCCAGTGCCAGGCACAGAGCAGCTCCTCAATTAACTCATGATGATAATCATGAGGGTGACAATCACGTTGGTGTTCCTTCCCTGGTGCTAGTAATAACGATAACCAATACTTATATAATATTAATCCCAAATGCTGGTACTGTACCTATCCCGTGCCAGGAACCCGGGTTTACATTAAATTTGGAAATGGGTTCCATTTACTAATTCACTAAATCCCCAAAACAAGACTATATAGGTACTATTTGCAGGTCCATCTCTCAGATGAGAATTCTGAGGCATGGTGATTACATACCCTGCCCATGGTCACACAGCTGGAAGTGGAATAAGAGGAATGGCAACCTGTACTCTGAACCAGTCTAGAAGAAGCCCATTACCTACGTTAAATTACACCCTAAACCTAAGGATTTGCTGTTCTGCCCACTTTACAGATGGAGAGACTGAGGCTCAGGCCGAGGGCCGAGGCCGAACTCACCTGGCCTCCCCGATGGGAAGAAGCAGGACTCAGCAGTCCGCCTCAGGCCTGGCCTCTGGGTCCTGGGCTGCCCCCTCCATCCCCCGCGGATACCAGGCTGAGGGGCACCTTCTCCTCTGACCCACAGCATGCTAGGGTTCCAACGACACCGCTGCCACCGGCTCCCCTTCTTTCACCCCAACCGCCGCTGCCGCTGGCTGCAGTACACGGGCGCCCACTAACGCCCCTACCTCCGCCGCTGCCGCCACTGACACCCGCTGCGCACCGCTGATGCCACTGCCAACCGCCGACGCTGCTGCCCCAGCTGCCACCTGCTGCTGCCCGCTCCCTGCTGGCAACGGCTGCCCAGCGCTGACACTGCCCCTACCGCCCTGGCCTGCTGCCCCCACCAGCTACTGCCGCCCCTGCCTCTGCCGCCTCCCGCTGGCACCCGCTGCCGCACAATGACACCCACTAACCCGGCACCTACCGCTGCTACCGCCAGCTGCCGCTGCTGCCCAACACTGACTCCGGCTGACGCCGCTGACAAGGCCCCCTGCTGCCGCCGCTGCTGACGCCCTCTGAGGCCGCTGCAGCAGCAGCGCACTCTGCGGAAGTCCACTGACACTTCTGGCGCTCCTCCCCACGCTCATCCACGCTGCCGCCACTAACCCCGCCTACCGCTGACCCCGCCTACCGCTGACCCCGCCTCCACCGCGGCTGCAGTTCCCCGCTTCCGCCGTCGCTGCTGCGGAGGCGCGGACTCCAGCTGAAGCCAACGCCGGCTGCTGCTGTGGCTGCCATACGCTGCCGCCCAATGACCTGGGGCTGCCCAACGCTGGTGCTGCTGCCGCCTCCACTGAAGCCCGCTGCCACGTCCGCCGCTCTCTGCTGCCCCTGTCACTGCCTGCCTGCCCCTGCCTGCCGCCACTGCCTACCTATCCCCGCTGCACTGCCGCCTGACCTGCCTGTCGCTGCAGCTTTCTTCCCCCGCTGCCGCCGTTTCCTGCTGCTGCCTGCTGCGTGCCTGCCGCCACTGCCTACCCCCGCTGCTGCTGCCGCCTGCCGCCTGATGCCACCTGCCGCCTGCCTGCTGCGGCCTGTCCGCCGCCACCGCCTGCCTATCGCTGCTGCCCGCTGCCGCCTGCCTCCGCTGCCACCGCTTCCTGCTGCCGCCTGCGTGCCACTTGCCCGGGCCTACCTGCCGCCACCACCTACCCGTGCTACCTGCCTGCCGCTGCTTCCTGCCGCTGCTTCCTGCAGCCACCACCTGTCGCCACCTGCTGCTGCTGCCTACCCCCACTGCCGCCGCTGCCTGCGGCCGCCTGCCTGCTGCCGCTTACAGTTCCTGCCACCGCCGCCGGCAGCCAGCCGCCAGCCGCCTGCCGCTGCCACTTCCTACTGCCGCTGCCCACCTGCTCCCACTTGCCTGCCGCTGACTGCCGCCTGCCTGCCGCAGCTACGGCCTGCTGCCGCCTGCCACCTGCCCCTGCCGCCTGCCACCGCCTGCCTGCCACCCGCTGCTGCCGCCACCACCTCCTGTCGCCCTTCCTGCCACATCCACCACTGCCGCTTCCTCCCCGGCCTGCTGCTGCCTGCCTGCCACAGCCAGCCACCACTGCCTACCCCTGTTGCTGCCGCCGACTGCCTGCCGCCTCTTACCACTGCCTCCCGACGCCCGCTGCCTGCCGATGCCGTTGCCGCAGCCGCCTGCTCCCACCTGCCTGCCCCCACCTGCCTGCCCCCACCTGCCTGCCACCTGCCTGCTGCCGGTTCCTGGTTCCCGTCGCCGCTGCCTGCCACCACCGCCTGCCACTTGCTGCTGCTTACCGCTTCCTGCCGGCGCTGCCTGCTACTGCGTGCCTGCCGCCAACTGCCTATCCCCACTGCCGCCGCCGCTGCCAGCCACCACCTGTCCGCTGCCTGCCTGCCACCGTTGCCTGCCAATGCCTGCCGCTGCCGCCTGCCACCCACTGCTGCCGCCTATTCCTATCTCCAAGGCCTGTCTGCTGACCCTTACTGCTGCCTTACGCTGACACCTGCCGCCCGCTGCCTGCCTGCCACCCCCACCGCCGCTGTCACTCTGATGTCACTGTCGTGCTGCCAGAGGTAATCACCGTGCCAGCGCTCTGAGAATTGTAGGTGGCTGTAGGCGCTGGCAGGCCATGATCCTGGGGCCTCTCTTCCACATGTAGGTCCCGGCGGAGCCTCGGGCGCCTGGCTGCTGCCCACACTGGGGGCCGAGCACCGAGCTTTGGGGCTACTCCGGTAGGTGTGCTGCGTGGAGACACTGAGGGGCGGGACCCTGGCTGAGAGCGCCTCTTGGCAGCCCGTCCACCAGACATCACCAAGATTGGACACCCAGTGTTCCATCGGCGCCACCGCCATGGCCCTCTGACGTCACTGGAGGGAAGGTGGATGTGATCAGCCCGCGCTAGCGCTCTGAGAATTGTAGGGAGCCATAGGCGGTGGCGGCGCCTGATCCTGGGGCCTCTCTGCCCTGCCTGTAGGTCCTGGGTGGGAGCCGCTGGTTGCAGCCCACACTGCAGGCCGAGCCCCCAGCTGCTGGGCTACTCTGGCGGTTGGGCAGTGCAGGGACACCAAGGGGAGGGACTCTAGCCGAGAGCCCCTCTTGGGAGCCTGTCCCCGTGTCTACAACCCCGATTGACCCCCCCAGGGTTCCAACAGGGCTGCTGCCATGGCCCCCTGAAGTCACTGGCACACTCCCGGACATCATCACCGTGTGCCAGTGCTCTCAGAATGAATGTAGCATCTGGGTCAATGAACTGCCTCACCTTTGCTCTCTGTTGCCATGAAACCCTGGCGGCCCCCCAGAGAGGAGGTCTTATTTTCCAAAGCCGAGGGTGGTGGGAGCCGGGGAAGAGTTCAGTGGGCAGGGCCAGGTGGGCTTTGTATGTCGGAGGGGCCCTGGTGGCCTCAGAGGGGGCAGGGGAGCCTCCTAGTCATCACGGGAGTGTCTGGAAATGCAGATGCCCAGGTCACCCCCTCCACCAACCCCAGGAGGTAGAACTGAGTGTGAGCGTTCAGGGCACGGTGGTCTTTGTCTTCTTCCGCAACTGTCTGCACACCAAGTTCTGGCCCAGCCTGGTTCTCAGTGAAGGGGGGCACAAGGCGGGGAGACCCTCCCGGGTTGGCTCTGAGGGTCTGGGGAGGGCGGCCCCCAGGGGTAATGCAGACCCCCAGGCGACCCCTTTCTCTTAGCAGTATGGTTTCCCTGAGCCCCCAGCCACGCTGGGAGGAGAAGGGAGCTAGCCTTGGAGCTGGGTCTGGAGTGGGCTGCCCCTTGCCTTTCTGGTCACAGACCCCGGCCCTCAGCATGGACTCTAGAGCATGGATGCCCACCCAGTCTCTAGCCAGCTGTGCTGCTTGCTGTGGGAGCCAGACTGACTAGGCCCCTGGCTTGGCTGGGGCCTGGGCCTTGGCCCCAGGGCTCTTAGGAAAGGAAGGCTGTGGTACCTTTGGGGCCCCGAAGTGCAGGCCACGTAGTGGAGCGTCAGTAGACTAAGCGGGCAGCTCGGGCTTGGGCCATGGCTCAAGGCACCACTCTGGGCTAGTTCATGCTGCCTCATGGAGCCCTGGTGGCCCTGTTGCCTTGCTTCAGTGTTCCCAGCTGTCAGAGCCCAGAGCCAGTCTTTGCTGGCCAAGAGATGGTGAGGGTGGCAGTGGTGACAGATGCTGGGAGGTGGGCAGGGGCCATGGGAGGCCTGTGGCCTGAAGGGCAGGTCTGAGCTGCAGGTGGCTCCTCATTTAAAGAAGGGGCGAGAGGGTCCGGGGCTTCCTGTGGTGACTGGACTTGGGCACACTCTGCCCCTGAACACCCCTTGGCTACGAGGCCCTGGAACTGCTCCCCAGTCTCCTGGTGGCTCTGGCTACCCAGGCATTCCCTAGGAACTGTCCTGGGGCAAGGGGCTCAGCAGGAGACAACTCATTACCTAGTAAGGACCTTGCCTGACTTCAGTAATGAGCTCATTACCTGATAATGACCTTGTTTGCCTCATCCTGGTGTCAGCAGCCCTAGAACGTCTGGCCTGGGGTGGTTCTGACCAGTCCTGACTGTGGCCTTCAGCCTCCCCACCCGCCCCAGATGGTGCATCAGGCCCACCAGGATCTGTGTGCCCTGCAGGCCCAGCTTGGGCTCCCAGTGGGAACATTCTGGGTTCCTGACCACCCCCAGCTGCACAACCTGGGCAAGTGAACCCTCTAACCTCTGTGCCTCACTCCCTCACCCACAGGTGGGGCAAGAGGGTTTGTGTGGAACAGAGGGAGGAGGGCCGCCTCTGAGGGACACTCTCTGACCACACAGGGCTCCTCAGAGGCTCCCCTTCTACAAGCTGGGGGAGGGGGTCTCCATGTCAGGACCATCCGCACAACCACTGGTCCCTGGCATGGCCCCTCATCTCCTCACTCCTGGTATAGGGGAGTATGGGGAGGTCTGAGGGCTGGGTCAGCCTGCCCCATCAGGGTCCCCTCACCTCCCCTGTGGCCAGAGGGCATTTCTCTGTTCTCAACTCCTTCCTACTCACGCCCGCCTGGTGACCCCAGACCCTGGCAGACACTTCTCACTCCCATGCCATCCCCCTGGACCCCCCATACCCCCACCTGCTTCACTTCTCCAGGCCTCGGGTTTCGCCCTTTTCTTCTCAGTGGGAGCCTGATCAACCTAATTCTTTTTTTTTTTTTAAGATTTTATTTATTTATTTGAGAGAGAGAATGAGATAGAGCATGAGAGGAGGGAGGGTCAGAGGGAGAAGCAGACTCCCTGCTGAGCAGGGAGCCCGATGCAGGACTTGATCCCGGGACTCTAGGATCATGACCCGAGCCTAAGGCAGTCACTTAACCAACTGAGCCACCCAGGCACCCCCAACCCAATTCTGATTAAGACTCACCTCTGCCCAACATCCTCCGCGAACTGCCACCTCACTCCTGCAAGAGGCCGGGATCCTGTGTGCCCCCGGGGTTTGGACCTGCCCCCTCAGTGACCCGCTTCCTCTTGTTCCCCAGGCCAGCAACCCGCCCCTCCTCCGAGCCTGTGCACATCCTGCTCCCTCTGCCTCAGGTCACAGTTTACATGGCCTCCTAGAAAGGCCTGCCCTGACCCGGGGGCCCTTCCCCATGCTGCCCCTGCATCTGCCTACCTGGCACTCACCAAACTTTGCATTTCCTCCTGGAATGTGTGGTCTCTGGTCTCTGTCCTTATTTGGGTTTGACTTCCAAAAGGGCAGGGACACCCCAGCATCCTCAAGGTCCAGAAACTTGTGCCTGGCACACAGTAGGCATGGCATAAATCCGCTCTCCGTGAATGAAGGTGTCTGCCCTGGGCTTGGCATTGAGTAAGCACTCAGTGTTGGCTTTATTTCCAGGCCTGCAGGGCGGGGGTGATCGTGGAAGGCCCAGCTTGTGGGGCTGGCTGTGTCTCTAGTGTCCCCTGCCTGGGATGGCCTGAGGAAGGGCAGGGTCCTCACTCAGCCCACACCTAGGGTTTCCCCACCCCGCCTGGAGTTGACTGTGGCCAGGCTCTCTGCCCTCACCCTCGACGTGCCCCAATGGGGTGGTGGGGCAGGGGAGGGGATGGAGAGTATACAAGTGGGGGAGGTTGGTGTCAGGGAGGCCTGGGCTGCATAAGGGGAAGAAGTTGGGGGTGATATTCATGCAGTGAGGGGGTATCAGGATGGGGGGTTGGACTGGGGGCAGTATGGGAGGGCGCATGTCACAGGAGGGGAGCCCTAACCACTCCCCACCCACCCAACTGAGCCCCCTCGAGACCTTTCATGAGTCTGGCATGAGGGATGGAGACAAAGGAGTGTGAGTGTAGACCGCTTTCCAGGATTTGAACCAGATCATGTCAGACATCTATGTATACCCTTGTAACTAACACCCACATCAGGATTTTTCCCCTACACCTTCCTGTCTCAAAATTCAGTTCGAAGGAGATCAGTTTTCTCTGTATTGTATGTTTAATGTCATGTATGATAACACACAAGATACCACGTAACATGCGTGTCTGCTGAAAGCATCCCAGCAGAACAACTGTGAGTCAGCGACCCAACCCAGGAATTGCTCCAGTACCAATGAGTCCTCTCCTTCTCTCCAAAGGCACCTGCTGTGCTGAATTGTGTGTTTCCCTGGCTTTTATATATATATATCTTGTCATGTATGTAAGTATCTCTACACAGTGTGTCATTTGGTTTCGCTTGTCTTTCAGTGCCGTAACAATGGCATTAGCCGTGTGTGCGCTTGTGGGTCTTGCCTTCTCCACCTAAGGTTACTTCTGAGATTCATCAGGTTGCTGGGGTGGAGCTGGTGTTCATTCTTTTTTACCGCTGTATAATATTGCAGTTGATTTGTGCACGCTCCTGTCAATGGATATTTGAATCATTCTTGTTTTTTGCTATTACTCATTGTGCTTCTATTCACATTTTTGTACCTGTTCCCTGGGACCCATAGGCAAGAATTTCTCAAAGGAATATATTGGGGTGTGGACCTTGTGTAGCACCATGTAAATATTTGAGAGAATGCCAAATTGTTCATGAATTCCTACCCTCACCAGCAGTATGTGAGGACATCTGTTGATTCACAAGTATCTAACACATGGTCCTGACAGGATTCTTGTATTTCGCTAATCAAGTGGGTGTTCATGGATACTTCACTGTGCTTTTACTTTGTGTTTCCTTCAATACTGGTGAAGTTGTGCCTCTTTTCAGATGCTTATTCACCATTGATGGTCCCGGCTCTGTGAAATGCTCATTCATGACTTTCGCCCATTTTCCTGTTGAGTTGTTTTGGTTTTCTTTTTTCTTACTGAATTGTAAGTGTCTTATTTAATTCATTTATTTTCTCAAAATATGATTTGCATTTAGTATAGTGCACATATTTTAGATGTACAGGTGGACTTTTATATTCATGTTCACTCATTGTCTTGGTCTGTTCGGGCTGCTATGTAACAAAATGCCATAGACTGGGTGGCTTATAAACAACAGAAATTTTTTTTAAAGATTTCATTTATTTATTTGAGAGAGAGAGAGCATGAGAGTGGGGAGGGCCAGAGGGAAAAGCAGACTCCCCGCTGAGCAAGGAGCCTGATATGGGACTCGATCCTGGGACCTGGAGATCACGACCTGAGCCAGAGGCAGACGCTCAACCGACTGAGCCATCCTGGTGCCCCGAAACAACAGAAATTTCTTTCTCATGGTTCTGAGACTGGAAAATTTATGATCAGGGTGCCAGCATGGTCACCTTCCAATGAGGGCCCCGTCTTGGTTCATAGCTTGTGCTTTCTGGCTGTGTTGTCACTTGGTGGAAGGGGTTAGAGATCTCTCCGGAGCCTCTTTTATAAGGCACTAGTCCCATTCATGAGGGCTCCTCCTTCATGATGTAAGCACCTCCCACAGACCCCACCTCCTAATACCATCACATTGGGCATATGAATTTGGAGGAACACAAACATTTAGACCATAGAACTAACTCAGATCAAGATGTACAATATTTATAGTACCCAGAAGGCTCCTTCCCAGTCAGTACCCACAAAAAAGCAACTGCTATTTAAGTCAATAAACTTTAAACATTTGGAATGAACTTTTTTAAAAAAGAAAAGATTTATTTATCCATGTGAGAGAGAGAGAGAGCACGCAGTGGGGAGGGGCAGAGGGAGAGGGAGAGAAAGTTCCAAGCAGACTCCATACCGAGTGCAGAGTCTGACCTGGGGCTTGATCTCACAACCCTGAGATCACAACCTGAGCCAAAACCAAGAGTTGGTCGCTCAACTGACTGTGCCCACCCAGGTGCCCCGTTGGAATGCTCTTTTGTCTATTATGTGTATATGTGCAAATATCTTTTCTCAGTTTTTTATAGCAAATGATTTTGGAACTTCCTTTATGGTGGTGTTTGATGAACAGAAGTTTTAAGCTTTAATGTAATTGAGTTTACCAACCATTACTTTTATTGTTAGCACGTTTTGTGTCTTGCTTAATAAAATTTTTCGTACCCAATAGGAAAAAGGTAGCCTTCTATGTTTTCATTTAAAAACTGAAAGTGTTGCTTTCAACATGTAGTCTCATATCTGTTTAGAATTGATTTTTGTGCTTCGTGTGAGGTTGGGATTCAATCCTGTGTTTTCCATTTTTTTTTAAGATTTTATTTATTTATTTGACAGAGAGAGACACAGTGAGAGAAGGAACACAAGCAGGGGGAGTGGGAGAGGGAGTAGCAGGCTTTCGCAGAGCAGGGAGCCCGATGCGGGGCTCGATCCCAGGACCCTGGGATCATGACCTGAGCCTAAGGCAGATGCTTAATGACTGAGCCACCCAGGTGCCGCATGTGTTTTCCATTTAGATAATGGATTATCCCAATAGTGTTTATTTGATGTGCTACTTCTATTATATGTGCTTGGGTCTATTTTCAGGCTCCCTGGTTTGTTCTATTGGTTATTTTGTCTATCCCTGCATCACTATCAGAGTGTCTTAATTATTACACTTCTATAAAATGTTTTGCTATCTGGTAAGACAAATCTTCCCATCCTGTTTTTCTTCTCGAGTGTCGTGGTTATTCT
This sequence comes from Neomonachus schauinslandi, assembly GCF_002201575.2. NCBI lineage: Eukaryota > Metazoa > Chordata > Mammalia > Carnivora > Phocidae > Neomonachus > Neomonachus schauinslandi. The sequence goes on from NC_058416.1 coordinate 60,268,565, forward strand.
CATCTCTTCCCTTTTTAATCTACATTTTTGAGTCACCTTATCAACTTACACACATGTACACACACACACACACACACACACAATTTTTATTGGCATTTTTGAAGTTTTTCTTGGAATTATATTAAATTGGTAGACCAATTTGGGAAGAATTGACAACTTAATAATACCAAATCCTCCAATCCATAAACATGGTATATTATCTCTCTTATTTAGGTCTTTTAAAATATCTTTTTTTTAAAGTAAGCTCCACACCCAGCATGGAGCCCAGTGTGGGGCTTGAACTCACAACCCTGAGATCAAGACCTGAGCTGAGATCAAGAATCAGCCACTTAACCAACTAAGCCACCCAGGTGCCCCTAAATATCTTTAAATAAAATTTTATAATTTTTCCATACACGGTTTGCATAATTTTTGTCCAGTGTTTTAGTTATCTTTAGTTTCTGTTGTTATGGTAAATAGTGTATTTTTAAATATTTTTTTTTACCTGCTTTATAATTAGTATATAAAACTTGGCATATTTTTATATCATGATCTTATAGCCAGCTGCCTTATTAAACTCTCCTATTACTCCTGGGAATATGTAAATTATTTTAGGTTTTATAATGACAGAATAAAGGAGAGAAAATGGAGCTATATAAAAGCAAAGTTTTTATATACTACTGAAATTAAATTGGTGCTATATGAACTAGATCGCTATAAATTAAGATGTGAATTATAACCCCCAAGGCAATCGCTAAGAAAATAACCAAAATCTATGTAGAAAAAGAAACAACAGGACATTAGAAAATATCTATTTAACATAAAAGAAGGCAATAATAGAGGAACTGAGGAGCAAATGAAGACATAAGGCATATAGAAAACAAATGGCAAAATGGCAGATATAAGTTCTTATCAGTAATTTCATTAAATGTAAATGGATCAAACACTTCCATTAGAAGCAAAGATTGGTAGAATGGATTTTTTTAAAAGATTTTATTTATTTATTTGAGAGAGAGAGAGAGCACACAAGCAGTGGGGAGGGCAGAAGGAGAAGCAGACTCCCCCCCTGAGCAGGGTCCCCTCAGGGTCCTGGGATCAAGCCCTAAGTGGAAGGCAGAAGTTTAACCAACTGAGCCACCCAGGTGCCCCAAGTAGAATGGATTTAAAAACATGATCCAACTATGAGTTGTCTATAAGAGACTTAATTTGGATACAAAGACACAAATAGGGGTGCCTGGGTGACTCAGTTGATTGAGCGTCTGCCTTTGGCTCAGGTCACAATCCCAGGGTTCTGGGATTGAGCCCCACATCGGGATCCCTGCTCAACGGGGAGCCTGCTTCTCCCTCTCCTCCCTGCTCATGCTCTCTCTCTCTCGCTATCTCTCTCTCTCAATTAAATAAATAAAATCTTAAAAAAAAAAAACTTACGAAGACACAAATAGGTTGCAAGGAAAAGTAGGGAAAAAAGATACTCCTTGCAAGCATATAACCAAAAGAGAGCTGAGTGGCTATACTAACATTAGGTAAAATAGACCTGAAAACAAAAATTGTTACTAGAGACAGGACATTATATAATGGTAGGAGAGTCAATCCATCAAAGTGATGTAACAATTATAAACATATAGGCAATATATTTACCTAACAACAGGGCTTCAAAGTGCATGAAGCAAAAACTGAGACAGTTGAAGGGAGAAATAGACAATTCAACAATAAGACTTGGAGGCTTCAACACCCCACTTTCAATAATGGGCAGAACAACTGGACAGAAGAACAGCAATGAAATGGGAGACTTGAAGAAGACTAGAAAGCAACTAGTCACAGAAAACTATAGAATGCCCCACCCAGCAACAGCAAATACATATCTTCTCATGTGGATATAGAACAGTTTCCAGGGTAGACCATAAAACAAGGAAGACAAGGCTCCATATATTTAAAAGAAATGAAGTAATAGAAAGTACACTCTCTGAGCACAAAGGGATGGAATTAGAAATAACAGGAAATTTGGAAAATTCACAAATATGTGGAAACTAAGTAACAAACTCCTAAACACCTAGTTGCTCAGAGAAGAAATCACAAGGGAAATTAGAAAATATTTTGAGGTTAATTAAAATGAAAGTTTGGAATGCCTGGGTAGCTCAGCCAGTTAAGTGTCTGACTTCGGCTCAGGTCATGATCCCAGAGTCCTGGGATTGAGTCCAACATCGGGCTCCTTCGTTGGCGGGAAGCCTGCTTCTCCCTCTGTCTGCTGCTCCCCCTGCTTGTGTTCACTCTCTCTCTGACAAATACATAAATAAAATCTTTTTTTAATTTTATATTATGTTAGTCACCATACAATACATCATTGGTTTTTGATGTGGTGATCCACAATCCATTGTTTTCATATAACACCCAGTGCTCCATGCAGTAGTGCCCTCCTTAATACCCATCACCGGGCTAACCAATCCCCCCGCTCCCCTCTAAAACCCTGTTTGTTTCTCAGAGTCCATAGTCTCTCATGGTTCATCTCTCCCTCCAATTCCCCACCCCCATTTTCCCCTTCCTTCTCCTAATGTCCTCCATGCTATTCCTTAGGTTCCACAAATAAGTGAAACCATATGATAATTGACTTTCTCTGCTTGACTTATTTCACTTAGCATAATCTCCTCCAGTCCCATCCATGTGGATGTAAAAGTTGGGTATTCATGTTTTCTGATGGCTGAGTAATATTCCATTGTATATATGGACCACATCTTCTTTATCCATTCATCTGTCGAAGGGCATCTCAGCTCTTTCCACAGTTTGGCTATTGCGGACATTGCTGCTATGAACATTGGGGTGCATAGGGCCCTTCTTTTCACTACATATGTGTCTTTGGGGTAAATACCCAGTAGTGCAATTGCTGGGTCATAAGGTAGCTCTATTTTAAAATTTTTGAGGCACCTCCACACTGTTTTCCAAAGTGGCTGTACCAACTTGCATTCCCACCAACAGGGTAAGAGGGTTCCCCTTTCTCCACAACCTCTCCAACATTTGTTGTTTCTTTCCCTGTCCATTTTGGCCATTCTAACTGGTGTAAGGTGGTATCTCAATGTGGTTTTGATTTGGATTTCCTGATGGCTAATGATGATGAACATTTTTTCATGTGTCTGTTAGCCGTTTGTATGTCTTCTTCAGAGAAGTGTCTTTTCATGTCTTCTGCCCACTTTTTGACTTGATTGTTTTTTTGGGTGTTGAGTTTGAGAAGTTCTTTATAGATCTTGGATACCAGCCCTTTATCTGTAGTGTCATTTGCAAATATCTTCTCCCATTCTGTGGCTTGCCTCTTTGTTTTGTTGACTGTTTCCTTTGCTGTGCAGAAGCTTTTTATCTTGATGAAGTCCCAAAAGTTCATTTTTGCTTTTGTTTCACTAGCTTTTGGAGATGTATCTTGAAAGAAGTTGCTGTGGTCGATGTCAAAGAGGATACTGCGTATGTTCTTCTCTAGGATTTTGATGGATTCCTGTCTCACATTGAAGTCTTTCATCCACTTTGAGTTTATCTTTGTGAATGGTGTTAGAGAATGGCCGAGTTTCACTCTTCTGCATGTGGCTGTCCAATTTTCCCAGCACCATTTATTGAAGAGACTGTCTTTTTTCCATTGCATGTTTTTTCCTGCTTTGTCGAAGATTATTTGACCATAGAGTTGAGGGTCCATATCTGGGTTCTCTATTCTGTTCCATTGGTCTATATGTCTGTTTTTGTGCCAGTACCATGCTGTCTTGGTGATCACTGCTTTGTAATATAGCTTGAAATTGGGCAACGTGATGCCCCCAGCTTTGTTTTTCTTTTTCAACATTTCCTTGGTGATTCGGGGTCTTTTCTGATTCCATACAAATTTTAGCATTGTTTGTTCCAGCACTTTGAAAAATGTCATTGGAATTTTGATCGGGATGGCATTGAAGGTATAGATTGCTCTGGGTAGCATAGACATTTTAACAATGTTTATTCTTCCAATCCATGAGCATGGAATATTTTTCCATCTTTTTGTGTCTTCTTCAATTTCTTTCATGAGTGTTTTGTCGTTCCTAGAGTATAGATCTTTACCTCTTTGGTTAAGTTTATTCTGAGGTATCTTATGGTTTTTGGTTCTATTGTAAATGGAATCATTTCTCTAAATTCTCTTTCTACAGTTGCGTTGTTAGTGTATAAGAAAGCAACTGATTTCTGTGCGTTGATTTTGTATCCTGCCACATTACTGAATTGCTGGATGAGTTCTAGTAATTTGGGGGTGGAGTCTTTTGGGTTTTCCACATAAAGTATCATGTCGTCTGCGAAAAGAGAGAGTTTGACTTCTTCTTTGCCAATTTGAATACCTTTTAATTCTTTTTGTTGTCTGATTGCTGTTGCTAGGACTTCTAGTACTATGTTGAACAACCGTGGTGAGAGTGGGCACCTCTCAGCTTTTCCCCATTGAGGATGATATTCGCTGTGGGTTTTTCATAGATGGATTTTATGAGCTTGAGGAATGTTCCCTCTATCCCTATACTCTGGAGAGTTTTAATCAGGAAAGGATGTTGTATTTTGTCAAATGCTTTTTCTGCATCAATTGAGAGGACCATATGGTTCTTCTCCCTCCTCTTATTAATGTGTTCTATCACACTGATTGATTTGCGAATGTTGAACCACCCTTGCATCCCGGGGATAAATCCCACTTGGTTGTGGTGGATGATCCTTTTAATGTATTGTTGGATCGTATTAGCTAGGATTCTGTTGAGAATTTTGGAATCCATATTCATCAGGGATATCGGTGTGAAATTCTCCTTTTTGATGGGGTCTTTGCCTCGTTTGGGGATTAAGGTAATGCTGGCCTCATAGAATGAGTTTGGAAGTTTTCCTCCTGTTTCTATTTTTTGAAACAGCTTCAGTAGAATAGGTATTATTTCTTCTTTGAATGTTTGGTAGAATTCCCCAGGGAATCCATCAGGCCCTGGACTCTTGTTTTTTGGGAGGTTTTTGATCACTGCCTCAATCTCGTTACTGATTATTGGCCTATTCAGGTTGTCAATTTCTTCCTGTTTCAGTCTTGACATTTTATAGGTTTCCAGGAAGGCCTCCATTTCATCCAGATTGCTCAGTTTATTGGCATATAGTTGTTGATAATAATTTCTAATAATTGTTTCTATTTCCTTGGTGTTAGTCGTGATCTCTCCCCTTTCATTCATAATTTTCTTAATTTGGGTCCTTTCTCTTTTCTTTTGGATAAGTCTGGCCAGTGGTTTATCGATCTTATTAATTCTTTCCAAGAACCAACTTCTAGTTTCGTTGATGTGATCTACTATATTTCTGGTTTCTAATTCATTGATTTCTGCTCTAATTTTAATTATTTCTCCTCTAATGCATGGCTTAGGCATCATTTGTTGCTTTTTCTCTAGTTCTTTAAGGTGTAGAGTTAGTTGGTGAATTCGGGGGTTTTCTATTTTTTTGAGTGAGGCTTGGATGGCTACGTATTTCCCCCTTAGGACCGCCTTTGCAGTATCCCATCGGTATTGGACCGATGTGTTTTCATTCTCATTGATTTCCATGAAGTTTTTAAGTTCTTCTTTGATTTCCTGGTTGACCCAAACATTCTTGAGCAGAGTGATCTTTCACTTCCAAGTGTTTGAATTTCTGCCAAATTTTTTCTTGTGATTGAGTTCCAGTTTTAAAGCATTGTGGTCTGAGAATATGCAGGGAATAATCTCAATCTTTTGGTATCATTTGAGACCTGATTTGTGACCCAGTATATGGTCTATTCTGGAGAAAGTTCCATGTGTGCTCGAGAAGAATGAGTATTCTGTTGTTTTAGGGTGGAATGTTCTGTAAATATCTATGAGGTCCATCTGGTCCAATGTATCATTCAAAGCTCTTGTTTCCTTGTCGATTTTCTGCTTAGATGATCTGTCCATTGCTGAGAGTGGAGTATTGAGGTCTCCTACAATTAACATATTGTTATCAATATGACTCCTTATTTTGGTTAACAGTTGGCTTATATAGATGGCTGCTCCCATGTTGGGGGCATAGATATTTACAATTGTTAGATCTTCTTGTTGGATATACCCTTTAAGAATGATATAGTGTCCTTCTGTGTCTCTTATTGCAGACTTTAGTTTAAAATCTAATTTGTCTGATATAAGAATTGCTACCCCAGCTTTCTTTTGAGGTCCGCTGGCATGGAAGATGGATCTCCATCCCTTCACTTTCAGTCTAGATGTATCTTTAGGTTCAAAATGAGTCTCTTTAGGCTACATATGGATGGGTCCTGTCTTTTTATCCAAACTGCAACCCTGTGCCGTTTTATGGGAGCGTTTAGGCCATTCACATTGAGAGTGATTATTGAAAGATATGAATTAATTGTCATCATGTTGCCTGTGAAGACCTTGTTTTTATAGATTGTCCCTGTAAATTTCTGTTGTAGATCACTCTTGGGGTCTTTCTCCTTTTATAGAACCCCCCTTAATATTTCTTGCAGGGCCGGCTTAGTGGTCACATATTCTTTCAGTTTCTGCCGGTCGTGGAAGCTCTGCATCTCTCCGTCCACTCTAAATGAAAGCCTTGCCGGATAAAGTAGTCTTGGCTGCATGTTCTTCTCATTTAGGACCCTGAATATGTCTTGCCAGGCCTTTCTGGCTTCCCAGGTCTCTGTGGATAGGTCTGACGTTATTCTGCTGTTCCTCCCTCTATACGTAAGGAATCTCTTCCCCCTAACTGCTCTTAAGATGGTTTCCTTGGTTCTAAAATTTGCAAGTTTTACTATTACATGCTGGGGTGTTGGCCTGTTTTCCTTGATCTTGGGAGGGGTCCTCTCTGCCTCTAGGACACGAATGTTTGTTTCATTCCCCAGATTAGGGAAGTTCTCACCTTCAATTTGCTCAAATACATCTTCTAGTCCTCTCTCTCTCTCCACTCCCTCGGGGATTCCAATGATTCTGACATTGGAACGCTTCATAGTGTCACTTATTTCTCTGATTCTATTTTCACGGAATCTGAGTTGTTTTTGCCTGGCCTCCTCTTTTCCCTTTTTATCTATTATATTGTCTTCCAGGTCTCTTATTCGCTCTTCTGCCTCAGTTACCCTAGCTGTTAGATTATCTAGATTGGATTGGATTTCATTGATAGCATTTTTAAGTTCTGCCAATTCACCTTTTATTTCTGCCCTTAGAGACTCTATGTTGCCATTAATTGATTTCTCCATTCTAGCCATTGTCTTCACAATTGCTAGCCTGAATTCCATCTCCGACATCTTGGTTATATCTGCATCCATTTGTAAATCTGCAGCATAAGTCATAATCTCTGAGTCTTTTCTATTTTGGGGGCTCCTCCTCCTAGTCATTCTGTTGATGGGTGTTTGAAGGTATGTGTAGAGTCTAAATTATTGACCAGAACACAAGCAAGATGCACCTGTTTTCTTGGGACCTTAGGGTTGCTGGCCTCTTGTTTTCCCAGCCTGTCTTCTGTGGGAGGGGCCTGCCATGCTGTTCCTCAGGCAACCCTGTTCGGATGGAGTTGCCCTGCACCCCTGTGGCGGGGGATGGGCTCAGTGGGAATCAGTTTTTGGGGCTTTTGTCTCTGGTGCCTTTCCCTGGCAGCTTTCCAGGTCTCTTCCATGAGTCAGAGCAGAAGAGACCGTTTCCAACCCTCTGCCTCAGAGCAGAAAGATCGCAGTCTGTTCTTCAGTGAGCTCTCCAAGCCACACCATCTCCGTTTCTGTCCGTGGTGCTAAAAACTGCAGCATCCTGGGTTGTGCGCCCCTCCACAGTGTTCCCAGTCCTGCCTCCAGGTCGGGGCCCGTCTCTGCCCTTTGTGCTTCTAAAACCGCCAGCTGCTCCCAGTTCACGGGTGCACGACCCCTCCGCTCCGGGTTCCCGCCGGGGGCTGCCCTAGAGTCCTTTTCCCATCGCTACTGGTCTGTGAGTCTGTGCCCATCCCCAGCGAGCGAGGCTGTCACTCACCGGCAGTGTAGGATCCCCATGGCCAGGCACCCTCCTGCTGCCATTTATCCTCCAATATCTGCCCGCGGAATCAGGGCTCCCCATTTTGTACCTCAAAACCAACCGCCTGTGATATTCTGTTTGTAGAGATCCAGATCTTCTTACATCTCAGGCTGGTTTTGTGGGTCCTCAGAGTGGTCTGGTAGATATCCAGCTCAATTCCGGGGACCAGTTGAAATAGGGTCCCCTACTCTTCACCATCTTTCCTCAACCTCCAAATAAATAAACTCTTTAAAAAAATGAAAGTTCAACATACCAAGATTTAATTGATGCAGCAAAAGCACTGCCTAGAGAGATATTTAGAGCTATAAGCACCTACATTAAAACAGAAGAAAGCTCTTCTTTTTTTTTAAAGGCATGGAGCCCATTGCAGTGCCAAACTCATGGCCCTAAGATCAAGACCTGAGCTGAGATCAAGAGTTGGATGCTTAACCGACTGAGCCACCCAGGTGCTCCAAAAGCTCTTCTTTTTTATTTTATTTTTATTTTATTTTTTAAATGTTTTATTTATTTATTCATGAGACTCAGAGAGAGAGAGGGAGGGAGGGAGAAGCAGGCTCCCCGCCTAGCAGGGAGCCAGATGCAGGACTTGATCCCAGGACCCTGGGATCATGACCTGAGCCGAAGGCAGACACTTAACCATCTGAGCCACCCAGGCGCCCAAAAGCTCTCCTTTTTAAATAAGATTTTATTTTTAAGTAATCTCTACACCCAGCGTGGGGCTTGAACTTAAAACTCTAAGTTCAAGAGTCACATGCATTACTGACTGAGCCCATCAGGCACCGCCTGGAAGAAGCCTCTTAAATCAACAACATAAACTTCTACCTTATGAAACTAGAGAAATAAATGCCAATTAGAACCCAACACAAGCAAAAACAAGAAAATAATGCATATTAGGGTGAAAATAAATGAAATGTAAAATAGGAGAACAATAGAGAAAAGAATGAAGCCAAAACTGGGGTCTTTGGAAAGATCAATAGAATTGGCTAGGAAAAAAGAAGACTCCAGTGATTAAAGTCCACAAAATGAAAAAGGGTACATTAATACTGACCAATAATTAAATAACTTAAATGAAGTAGACTAATTTCTAGAAAGATACAAACTGCCAAAACTGGCTCAAGAAGAAATAGATAATCTGAATAGACCTAAAATAAGAGATTGAGTTAGTGATAAAAAACTTCCTACAGGGGCGCCTCGGTGGCTCAGTCGCTAAGCGTCTGCCTTCGGCTCAGGTCATGATCCCAGGGTCCCGGGATCGTGCCCACAGCGGGCTCCCTGCTCAGCGGGAAGACTGCTTCTCCCTCTCCCACTCTCCCTGCTTGTGTTCCCACTCTCACTGTGTCTCTCTCTGTCAAATAAATAAATAAAATCTTAAAAAAAAACTACCTACAAAGAGTACACTTTATTGTGATTAGCACTGAGTAATGTATAGAAATCTTGAATAATTCTATTGTACATTGAAACTAATATAACACTGTATGTTAATTATACTGCAATAGAAAAATTAAAAAAAAAACTGGAGGGAAAAAAAAAACCTCCTACAAACATAAGCCCAGGACAAGATGGCTTCACTGGTGAATTCTACCAAACGTTTAAAGAATTAATACCTTCACAGACTCTTTCAAGAAATACAGGGGAGGGAAATACTTACCAACTCATTGTATGAGACCAATATCATCCTGATACCAAAGCCATCACAAAAAAGAAAACTACAGATCAATATCTCTTATGAGTATGACAAGGGGTGAGAGGAAGAGGGTACTATCTTTCCAGAATGTTTCTTAGTTGATGGAGGGACGGAGAGATGTTAAATAGTTTAACTGGTAAGTGATTGTATTTATATTAAATAAGTATGGATGTGTTATATATTACAAGGAAATGTGTGTGATTTTAAAAGAGGCAACAACACTGGAAAGAGGTTTTGAAATTGCAGAGACACATTGCCTATGGATCCTTAGAGGCCTTTGTGCAGCTTTCTTGGACAATAGGGATAAACAAATGAGGAATTGACTTTCTCTTCTCTATCCAAAACTTGAATACTGAAACCTTAAGGCCTCTGACTCATGGTACCATATCTGGATGTTCAGAGGTCAGACTCTCCTGCTTCTTGGGACATATCCCTCTTCATTCATGTTGTAAAGGACCCAAAGGCAGAAGAATGGAGGCAGGGCCCTGGGCTCACACATGCCACCAGCCCCAACACCTAAGCCTCTTGTCTTTCCTGAGCAAAGTGTCAGGATTCCAGGCCTGATGTGATCTCCTGGTTGGAGCAAGGTTGATTGCCATGGATGGTATGAGGGACATCCTTAGGGGGCCCTCTCCAGGTGGCAAGGAGTCTTGGGTGCTCACACACAAGGCTGTCCAGCAAGCTGGTGGTTTCTAGACATGTGGCCACAGAGCCTTCTGCCAGGGGCAGTCGGGGCTGCTTCAGGAACACTGAATAGCCTCAGTCCTGCCTCTGGGTGCCACTTGTTGAGCATGAAGCTTCTCCTGCTCCTATTTGCTCATGTTCTGCAGTGCACATCCTTCCACCTATGCTCTATAAATGGTGCCTCTTCTAGACTGCACTTGGCTTCTCTTGCATTTCTCTCAGGTGCCTGCTGTCATATGTTTGCTGACTTGCTTAACCATGCTGTCATCTCTTGGTTTTTGTATTGAGTTGGGCTGTGCTCTTCTCTGCCTTCTCTGCACTTAGTTCCCCTTTCCAGTATCTCTTCTGTCTGTCTCCATGGCCCCAGTTGTCGCCCTTCAATCCTCCATGAAGGACTGTTTTTATTCTCTGCCCCCATCTAATATACTTACTGGACTTTCTGTAACCACTTTTTATCTCTGTCTCACTCCTTGTTCATATATCACAATGGCTTCCATTCTCTGTGCTCAAAACTCCATAAGCAACTTATATAGATTATTATTTGAAAGCTGACAAAGCCCATTAAACTTATACATGTTTCAGTTACTTTATGCTTCAGTTTCTCCATAGAAGTTTCTTGTGTGACAGAGATTCTGCATTTGTAACTTCTTTCAGGCCAAGAAATAAGAACTCGAGCCAAAGATTCAAATCTGAAGCAAATTATTTCTGAAGACTTTTCCCCCTGGAATAGCAGAAAAGCTCAAGTCAGATGACATTTTGTACTCCCCAAGTGAAGTCTCAGATTTTGGTGACTACCGAGGGTGTCGCTGGAGATTTCCCCTGGTAAGTCATTGTCGTTCATAAGAAAAAGCTTCATTCAGGAGAATGTACTTAAATGTAATGAATTTGGGGGAGACTTTAGTCTGAACTCAAATCTTATTTCATGGGAGCATATTCCTGAAGGTTACAGAATGCATAACTGTAACAATGATAGCAATAACTTCACACAACCCAGAACCTAATTAATCAAAAGAGAAGCTATACAAGTGAAAAGCCTTACAAATATAGCAAATGTGGAAAACACCTCAGCTGCATCGCATATCTTACTTAAATTCAGAGACATATTGGAACTTCAGAGACATACTGTCTCATAGTGGAAACAAAGCCTACAGTTGCAATGGATGTAGGTATACATTCAGTGATAGTGCATATCTTACCTTATTGAACATCAGAGACCCTGTGTATATATGTATACTTATGTATGTATTTTGTTACTGAAGTATAATTAACACACAGTGTTATATTGGTTTCAGATGTACAGATGTTTCTATATGTTTCTTTCTTTTTGTTTCTTCATTTGTTTTATTTTTAGCTTCTATGTATAGGTGAAATCATATGGTATTTATCTCTCTTTGTCTGACATATTTTGCTTAGCATAATACTCTCTAGGTCCATCCATGTTGTCTCATATGGCAAGATCTCATGCTTTTTGATGGCTAAGTAATATTGCATTATATATATATATGTTTCCTTCAACCATTCACCTGTCAATGGACAATTAGGTTGCTTCCACGTCTTGGCTATTGTAAACAATGCTGCAATAAACATAGGGGTGTGTATATCTTTTTGAATTACTGGGGGTTTTTTTGTTTTGTTTTAATTTTTTATTTGAGTCTAGTCAACACACAATGTTAGATTAGTTTCAGGTGTAGGTGTGAAATCTTATTAGTGTAATGAATGTGAGAGAGCCGTTAGTCATACCTTTACCCCTCATTAACATCAGAGAATTTGCTTTGGAAAAAAGTTCTACAAATGCAGAAATTGTGGGAGATCTTTCATAGGGATCACACCTTATACAACACACATTCAGAGAGATACCATATGAGTATAATGTAAATGAAAATCATTCAGTTGGGACTTATCTCTCGTCCTACTTCAGAGAATCATACTGGGGAGAAACCCTATGAATGTAATGAATGTGAAAAAGCTTATAGTCAAAGTACTTACATCATGTGACATCAGAAGATTCACACAGAAGTGAAAGGCTATTATTATTATTATTATTATTATTATTATTTAAGAGAGAGAGGGAGCGCACACTTGGGTGCTAGCTGGGGGGGGGGGGCAAAGGGAGAGGGAGAGAGAGAATCTTAAATAGGCTTCATGCCCAGCATGCAGCCTGATGTGGGGCTTGATCTCACAACCCTGAGATCATGACCTGAGCTGAAATCAAGAGTCAGACGCTTAACCAACTGAGCCACCCAGGCACCCTGAAAGCTTATTAATATAGTCAGTGTGGGAAGACTTTTAACTAAAGTACATATCTTACTCTGCATCACAGAGCTCCTACTGGGGTAAAATTCTATCAATGTCCTGAATGTGGCAAAGTCTATAATCATGCTACCTTATTCACCATCAAGGATTCATAAGAGGGAGGTGGGTGGGGGATGGGGTAACTGGGTGATGGGCATTAAGGAGGGCATGTGATGTGATGACCACTGGATGTTATATGCAACTAATGAATCATTGAACACTACATCAAAATCTAATGATGTATATGTTGGCCAATTGAATTTAAATTAAAAAAAAAAAGAAAAAAAAGGATTCATAAGAGAAAAGTCTTAATGTGACAAACAAAGAAATTCAGACAAGAGAAATTCAACCAATACATTTAATTTGAGAAATATTTCAGCTATAATGCAAACTTCTCAACATCAGTGAAAAATCAGTTCAAGAGAGATATTCTATGAATGATAATCATGAGAAATACTTCAGTCATAGTATATTATTTATATGACATTTATCTTTTTCTAATGAAGGATTCCTATAAATGTAAATTTATAAAATATTGTAGTGAATTTTTATCTCTTACTAAATATTTGGGAATAAACACTGGGAGAAAGTACAAATAACATATTTTCACCACAAAATTAGTCAATAAGGTGAGCCCTTTCTCCCAATACTAGTAATTAACTTTCTAGAAAAATGTAAAAATAATGTATTTGTATCTTGATAGCATCCAGAAACAACATTACAAATGAGGAGAGAGTTTAATGTTACAAATCTGATGCCCAACTTTTTATAGAAGTAACTTTGAATTTGGCAAATATAAAACTGGCATGTCAGAGGCCTATACAGTACACATCTCTAACATTAATCTAAAACTAAGTAATCTAGGCACTACAATGATGAATCCTATTATCTTGAATTTACCTCAAAATTATAGTGTACTACATAGAGTTTTTCCTATTTGGCAATTCCCAAATTTTGTTGCAAAAATTAGAGAAAGGATTTTTTTTTGAGATGATTTAACCCAGATATTTTTCTTTGAAAATTATAGGTGTCCCTTTGATACCATCTGGAATCACCTCTTCTGCTTCTCTATGTTTGCCATTATGTTTAACAAACACAGGAATTAAAAATCAAACATCCAAGGCACGTGGGTGGCTCAGTCGGTGAAGCATCTGCCTTTCGCTCAGGTCATGACCCTGGAGTTCCTGGATCAAGCCCCACATCGAGCCCCACATCAGGCTCCCAGCTCAGTGGGGAGTCTACTTCTCCCTCTGCTTCTGCCCCTCTCCCTGCTCCTTCTCTCTCTCTCTCTCAAATAAATACATAAATAAATAAATCTTTAAAAAAATTAAAACTTCCTCTTTTCCAGCTGTTTGAAGGGAGGGGTTTCTGTCCTTTTTAGCCAATCAGGTTAGCATTAGCAAGTGCAGTTCAAAGAGATCAGTATGCAAATTTAATGAGACTTAATAGCTAAGATTCCTTTACTGCCCTTATTAGTTCTCTTTTTACTTATTATTTAACAAAATCAAAACCCTTACATCTCCTACATTCAGCAAAAACGATTCTCTTTCTCATCACAGGATTTTTGTCTTAAAAGTAACATATTTGAACTATTTCTAGAACGTGGTTGTTTTTCCTTTATCAGCTTTAAAAAATTAATCTCTATGAATTACATTATAAGGTAAGTGAAATAGGTGAGACCAGTTTTCTTAACTCATACACTGGATTTTATGCATCCAAATGGACTATATCCTTCCAAATAGCCAACATAAAAGGGTCTGTGCTAAATCCTGGGTTATTTCCATTGTTTGCAATGCCTGAAATTCTCTTTGCTTTGAAATGGCCCTGGAGGAGTTTTCTGGCCATGCAGGCAAATTAATGTCACTTAATGCCATGGATGCCTTCCAGTGGTGCTTTCTGGTTTTGTTCTGCCTGAGTCTCTTGACACTTTAGGCACTCATCTGAGGACACTTGAATCGTTTCATTTTGTTGGTATGAATAACAAATGAATTCCCCCAAAGAGTTAAGCATGACCCCTGGTGAAGGCCCAGTGGAGTTGTATCAGTCATCTTGGGCTGTCCTAACAAAATAACACAGATTGTATGGCTTAAACAACAGAAATTGCTTTTTCTTACAGATCTGGAGGCTGGAAGCCCAGGGTCAGGGTGCCAGCACAGTCAGATTCTGGTGAGAGATCTCTTCCTGGTCTGCAGACAACTGCCTTTTTGCCATATCCTCACATGCTGGAGAAAGAGAGAGCTCTGATGTTCATTCCTCTTCTAATAAGGGCACTAATACCATCATAGAACCCCACCCCATGACCTCATCTAAACCTAATTATCTCCCAACGACCCCACTGCCAAGTGCCATCACACTGGGGGCTAGGCCTTCAACATATGACTTTTGGAGGGGACACAAGCATTCAATCCATAGCTGGGGTGCTTCAGTTTGTCCATGTCAGAGCTGATTAGCCCAGGCACATAGATTTTTACTGATTTGTTGACATCACAGGCACAGGTGGCTGGGCCCTAAGGATGTGCATCACCATAAATCATATTGCCATGTGTCCTGAATAAATGAATAACTAATGGACAAGATTTCACTAAGCCCATGTCTTCCAGGCAGTGGGTGCACATTGTCACTCCCTTTTGGCCATAAATTAAAGGGTGAATATAGTCTTTCCAGACAGTATGACATAGGGCTTATCATTTTATCATGAAAGTGCTTCTAAAACTTGATAAGAAAGTAATAAGGCAAAAATGGTGGTGGAGTAGGAGGACTCTAGGCTCACTTCATCCCACAGATACAACTGGATTACTCCCAAATCATCCTAAGTACCCCAGAAATCAACCAGAAGACTGGCAGAACAAACTCCACAACTAAAGGTAGAGAAGAGGCCACATCAAAGAAGGTAGAAAATGCAGAGACATGGTTTGGGAGAGAAACAGATCATGACTCCATGGTGGGGAGGGAGCTGTGGTCATGGAGAAGGGTGAGAGACAGACTAGCACATGGGAACACAGGGGGAAAATGAATCCCAACAACAACTGGATTGGAAAGCAAGAAGGGTTGAGTTTCATGACTTCTGGTAAGCAGTGGGATGTAAAGCTTGGAGTTTTAAAGGTCAGGGGTTGGCTGGGATAGACCCCTGAAGGCATTGTACTGTTCTTGGAGAGAAGACAGGCAGACAACCCACAGATATACAGCATGAAAACAGTGATCTGAAGAGTGCCTGGGGCACATAGTGGGGAGGTTAGTTGCTCATCTCAGAGTGGGTCCCAGAGAGGCAGTGTTCACGGAGAGATCCCTCTGGGAACAAAAGAACTGTCCAGCACCATTTCCCTCCCCTGCCTCTCAGCATAAACACAGGGCCACCTGCAGGAACCAGCGCATCACCAACACTTGCTACTTAACTTGCTTACACCAAGCCCCGCCCTCCCCACTCCAGTGGAATCATGCTTCCAGTCATGCTTGCTTCAGTCACAGTTTGGTGAGCCCCCTCCCCCAGAAGACTGGCCCAAATGCCTGTTTACACCATTCCCAACCAGAGAGTTTTGTAAGGCCTTGGTTCTGGTGGAAGTGGCAACAGACCAGCACAAGCAAAGCAGAGCACTCCTCGTTAAATATACCACATGCAGGCCAGGGACCAAACACTGCCCACAACAGGCAAAGAGAGCCTCTGTAGACGACTGGCCTGAAGGAAAAAGTGGCCAGGGCAAAATAGCAGACCACACACAGCACACATTGGAGACACTGCCTGAAGTGCCAGGCCCTGGAGAACAGGGGACATTACACAGCAGGGTACACAGGCCCTCTTCTTCATAAGGACATTGCCCTCAAGAACAGGAGACATAGATGACTTTCCTAACACACAGAAACAGGCACAGAGATTAGACAAAATGAAAATACAGAGGAATTTGTCCCAAATGAAAGAACAGGACAAGAACGGGGCCAGAGATTTAAGTGAAACAGATAAGTAACATGCCTGATAGAGAATTTAAAGTAATGACCATAAAGATACTCACTGGACTTGAGAAAAGAGTGGAAGACATCAGTGAGACCCTTAACACAGAGATAAGGAATAACATAGCAGAGATAAAGGGCTCAATAAATGAAATGAGAAACACATTTGATGGAATGAATAACAGGCTGGGAGAAGCAGAAGAATGAATTAATCACCTAGAAGACAGTAATGGAAGATAATGAAGCTGAACAAAAGAGAGAAAGGAGAATTATGCAAAACAAGAATAGACTTAAGGAACTCACTGACTCCATCAAATATAATAACATTCACATTATAGGAGTCCCAGAAGAAGAGAGAGAAAGGGGGCAGAAAATTTATTTGAAGAGATAATAGCTGAAAAATTCCCTAATCTGAGGAAGAAAACAGATATCCAGATCCAGGATGCACAGAGAACCCCCAACAAAATCAACAAAAGCAGATCCACACCAAGCCATATTATAATTAAAATAGCAAAATGTACTGATAAAGAACAAATTTTTAAAGCAGCAAGACAAAAGAAGACAGTTACATACAAGGGAAACCCCATAAGGCTATCAGGGAATTTTTCAGCACAAACTTTCCAAGCCAGAAGGCAGCCAGTCAGGGAACTCACAAAATAAAAGGATGTAAAATATGACACCATATACCTAAAACGTGGGGAGGAGAAGAGTAAAGAATGGGTTCACACTCAAATGACCATCAGTTTAATATAGACTGTTATATGCAGAAAATATTATATACAAACCTAATGGTAACCACAAATCAAAAACCACTAATAAATATGCAAAGAATAAAGGAAAGAAATCCAAATATATCACTAAAGAAATGAGCAAACCATGAAAGAGAGAAAGACAAGAAATGATTAGAGAAAATCTTGAGAAATAACCACAAAACAGGTAATACAATGGCAATAAATACATACCTATCAATAATTACTTTGAATGTAAGTGGAATAAACACTCCAATCAAATCAGGGTGACAGAATGGATAAAAAACCAAGACCCATCTATATGCTGCTTACAAGAGACTCATTTTAGACCTGAAGACACCTGCAGATTGAAAGTGAGGGGATGGAGAAACATTTATCATGAAGAAAGCCAGAGTAGCAATACTTACATCAGACAAAATAGACTTTATTTTTTAAATATTTATTTATTTATTTATTTTAGAGAAAGAAAGAGAGTGTGCAAGTGGGGGGAGGAGTGGAGGGAGAGAATCTCAAGCAGACTCCTGCTGAGCATGGAGCCCAGTGCCAGGCTGGATCCCACCACCCTGAGAACATGACCTGAGCTGAAATCAAGAGTCAGATGTTTAACTGACTGAGCCACCCAGGCACGACTAAATAAAATCTTTTTTTTTAAAGATTTTATTTATTTATTTGACAGAGAGAGAGAGAGAGAGAGAGAGCAAGCACAAGCAGAGGGGGTGGCAGGCAGAGGGAGAGGGAGAAGCAGGCTCCCTGAAGAGCAGGGAGCTAGATGCAGGGCTCAATCCCAGGACCCTGGGATCATGACCTGAGCCGAAAGCAGATACTTAATCAACTGAGCCACCCAGACGCCCCTAAATAAAATCTTTTTTAAAAATTGACTAAAGACCTAAATGTGAGGGTCATCTGGCTGGCTCAGTTGGTTGAGCAGCTGACTCTTGGTTTTGGCTCAGGTGGTTATCTCAAGGTCCTAGGATTGAGGCCCGAGTCGGGCTCTGCACTCAGCCCGGAGTTCTCTCTCTCCCTCTCCCTCTACCCCTCCCCCTGCTCTCTCTGTCTCTCATCAATCAATCAATCAATCAATTTTTGGGAAAAAATAAAAGACCTCAGTGTAAGACCTGAAATCATAAAATCCTAGAAGAGAGCACAGGCAGTAACTTCTCTGACATTGGCCATAGCAACTTTCTTTCCAGATAGCTGCCCTGAGGCAAGGGAAACAAAAACAAAAACAAACTATTAGGACTATATATATTAAAAAAAAAGACAAACCAACTCTGCACAGCAAAGGAAACAATCAACAAAACTAAAAGGCGGCCTATGGAATGGGAGATATTTGTAAATGACATATCTGATAAAGGGTTAGTATCCAAAATACATATAAATAACTTATAAAACTCAACACCCAAAAAACAAATAATCGAATTAAAAAATGGGCAGAAGACATGAACAGACATTTCTCCAAAAAAGACATTCAGATGGCCAACAGACACATGAAAAGATGTTCATCATTATTTATCATCAGGGAAATGCAAATCAAAAAACTACAATGAGATTATTGCCTCACACCTGTCAGAATGGCTAAAATCAAAAACTCAAGAAAAAACAGGTGTTGGTGAGGATATGGAGAATGCAAACTGGTGCAGCCACTGTGGAGAATGGTATGAAGGTTCCTCAGAAAAGTAAAAAATAGAACTACCCTATGATCCAGCAATCCTACTAGTGGGTATTTACTCAAAGAATACAAAAACATTAATTCAAAGGTATACACATTTGCAGGTCTTCAGATCAAGAGAAGTCCCACTCAAAGTCAAACCAAGGACTGCACCTGAGGAGTTTCACCTGCACCTGTACCTGGTTTAGATACTGGATTTAGATTCTGGACCTTGAACCTGAGCCCAGGGCCATAACAGGATAAGACTTGGGGGTGGGGCTTGCAAGGGGTGAGTGTATTTTGCATGCGGGAAGAATGAAGGTAAATACTTTTTGGTCAGAGTAAACTGTGGTGGTTTTTAAAAATGGCCACAAACATTCTGACAAACGTCACACTGAGAGGTGGACTCTATGCCCCCTCCCTTTGAATCTGGGATGGTTCGTGACTGCTTTGACCAACAGACTATGGTGGGAGTGATGCTGTGTGGCTCCCAAGACCGAGTCATAAAAGTCTGTGTGGCTTCTTGGGACATTGCTCTCTTGCAGGACACTCCCCAGAACCTGGCCACCATGCTGGGAGGAGCCCACACCACATGAAGAGACCGTGATTAGGTTCTCAGGTTGAGTCCAGGCTGAACACTGTCTTTGAGTCTTCCCACCCAGCTGCCAGCCATGCCAGTGATAAAGCCTCCAGATAATTCCAACCCTCAACCATGAAGTCACCTCGAACTATGACAGTCTACCTGGCTGAGACCTCAGTCTGCTCACTGTGGAGCAGAGATGAGCCCCCATGCCCCATCTTAATTCCTGGCTCACAGGACCCATGAACACAATAAAATGTTAGTTTTACATCACTGAATTTGGGGTGGTTTTCTTATAGCAACAGAACGCCCTCCTGCAGGGAGATATAGCCTGTACTTACGGAGATAGGAGGAAATGTTAGTAGCTGTCTTACTGGTAATCACCCACAGAGCTCTTTGGGTCTCAGGCTAGTTTAAGACAGACACAGTTTACTGTGGGGTTCAAGAGAGGCTCACAGAATTCAGAGGCAGGAAGTAGAGCCAAGGTGCCTGGGGGCTGGAGCTGAGAATGGGGCCTGCAGGAATTAGGACTGTGCTGACCCGCTCTCTCTGGGACTTCGCAGGTCCTCCTCCTCCAAGTGCCCTCCTTGTGGGAGCGTCTAATGACTCCTGGCCCCACAATCCTCTAGGACCCTCAGTCCAACTGGGCACACTGGCTGCTCCCATCAGAATTCCCAGCCCATGGGGGATTAGCTTGGGAACCAGGCCTGGCTGCCTTTGGCCCCCAAAGCCAAGGCCAGGCAAGGGCGGACCTCTGGCAGGGAAGGCACTCTGACGTATGTCAGTCATCCAGATGGGTGGGCATATTTTTGATCAGGAAGAAATAAAAATAGGCATTGTTGGCTGATAATCACTTTTTTTGGGTCTTTCCCGTATGTCTGAGATAACTAAAGCTTATTGTCCAATCTTCCTTCCTTCCTTCCTTTTTTCTTCTTCTTTTCCTTCTCTCCATCTCTCTTTGTTCTCAAGTTGCTCCCAGGGAGAAGGGGAGTAGAGGCTGAGCCCAGGGAGGAGCCCTCTCACCTGGGGCTTACCCCAAAGTGTCCAGGTCCATAGGACTCGTGGAAAGGCAGGTGAAAGCAGGAACTGCCTGGAGACCTGCCTGCCCCTCATCATCATGTTCTGGCCCTGATGCTTAAAGGACTCCAGGGAGAAATGCAAAAAATGTGCTTCTGACACCCTCACTGAACTTCACTTGTCCTTGGTCAGTAAAGCAAGGGCCTTAGTCCCAGGTCTCTTGATTATATGGCCCCTCTGTCCCAGGATGGCACAATTATTTGGCTTCTTCCTTCTAGCTGGACAGCCCCTAGTGCCTGGCACACTGGCCTTGTGTCCCCACCAAGTGAGCAGTGGGCAGTACTGGCCCCCTGGTGCACCCTACCCATGGCCTTATTTCTGTGCCCAGAGTCCCCACATCTTGCCATGGCCATTCCCAGAAAAAAACCCAGCAGATGTCTCACCCTTTCATGTGTGTGGCAGACCCTCAGGGTGGCCACGTTTCTATCCAGGATAGGGAGGCAGGGGCAGTTATGTACCTCTGCAGACTCTTCCCCTCATAACTCACCCCCACTGCCATCAGAAGAAAAGCCCAGGGTCAAGGGCAGCAGCTGGGGCTTCCTGAGGGCACCTTCCTTCCTGTTCTGGGTGGTCTCAAGCAAAGGACCTGATCTTCTGGGAAAAGACAAATGGACCCACTCCTACCCTTGAGGATGGGAACAAAGAGTAGGTCAACAGCCAGGATCCCTCAGGACCTGGCAGGTGTCTCTAGAGTCTTATCTTTCTCACTCAGAGGTCACACGATCTGCATTCTCCACACTCACCCG
Organism: Neomonachus schauinslandi; assembly: GCF_002201575.2. Classification (NCBI taxonomy): domain Eukaryota; kingdom Metazoa; phylum Chordata; class Mammalia; order Carnivora; family Phocidae; genus Neomonachus; species Neomonachus schauinslandi. The sequence continues at coordinate 60,289,934 of NC_058416.1, forward strand.
CCAAGCACACACATGTACACACACACACACACAAACAGGGAGACGCAAACCAGAACTGTGAGACAAGAGCCATCAGATAACACTCAGGTGCATGTGTGTACAGACCATGAGATAGAAGTCACAAGTAGAAGCGCACAGAGTTACACATGGCCCAGACCTGTAGGATATGATGTCACTTGTATGCAGATGCATGCTCACACAGTCACACCCCCCCCCCGCCCCCCGCCGACAGACCAGACTGTGAGATAGCGGCCAGCACACAGACCCACTTTCTGTCCTGTAAATAGGGAAGTGCTTACAGCGTCACATAGAAGCACATGCCCCCAGAGAGAGCACAGATGAGAACCGTGAGCCACAGTGTGCATACACAATCATTCTGGTAGATCTGCAAGGGCTGCAGTGGTACACAAACTCACACAGAACACAAATATATGAAGACATACAGACTGTGTTATCAGTCTGATTCTCATCCTATAGAAACGTTAGAAGGCCTCTTGAACATTAGAAGGCCTCTTTTCCTTTCGTACTGTCTCTTTCCCTTTTAGTCCAAGCTGGTAGCACTTTTGCCAATATAATTCTCTTAAAAGTAGTGCAGGTCTCCGGTGAATCTTAATGGAGTTTACTCAATTGGACAAAATCCACACCCAGAAATCTCTTTGAAATAAGTCCTTTTTTACCGCGGACTTACACTGAGTTGTCCAAAAGACAACATACTTATGCTTCTAAGAAGCTCTTTGGTTTGAATAGCTTTCTGAGGCACCACACTTAGACTTTTCTCAGTTAATAACAAATAATTTTATAATTTCTTTTTTTAATTTAAAAGCTTTATTAAGATTTAACTCACAGTCCATATAATTCACCCATTTAAAATGAACAATTTGATGGGTTTTAGTATATTCACAGAGTTGTGTAACCATCACCACAGTCAATTTTGAATATTTTCATCACCTCTCAAACAAATTACCCCCCCCAGAATCATTAGCAATCACTGCCTATTTTCCCCAGATTCTCAGCCCTAGGTAACCACTAATCTACTTTCTGTCTCTATAGATTTGCCTACTCTGTCCATTTTATATAAATGAAGCCATACAACATGTGGTCTTTTATGACTGTATTCTTTCATTTACTATAATATTTGCAAGATCCATCCATATTGTAGCATGTATCAATATTTTATCCCTTTTTACAATGACTAATATTCCATTGTATGGCTATTCCTCGTTTTATTTATCCATTCATCATTTGGTGGACATTTGGGTTGTTGCCACTTTTTGGCTACTATGAATAGGAGAGCTATGAACATTCATGTACAAGTTTTTGTGTGGACATAAGTCTTCATTTATCTTAGGTATATGCCTAAGAGTGGAATTGCTAGGTTATATAGTACTCTATTTTCAGCCTTTTGAGGTACTGCCAGACTGTTTTCCAAGGCATTTTTGTACCATTTTACATTCCCAACAGCACTGTATGAGGGTACCAATTGCTCCACATCCTTGCCACTACTTGTTACTACCTCTTTTGGTTATAGCCATTCTGGAGGGGGTGTGAAGTGGTACCTCAGGGTAGTTTTGTGCATTTCCCTGATGGCTAATGATATTGAGCATCTTTTCATACAACTTCATCTTCATAGCATTTTTCCTGACTGTGCCCTAGATTTAATCTTTGCCTGTAAACCATTTCCTGATTTCAGCATCATTTGCCATCTGGAGAGCCTGGGAATTTTCAGACGCAGCAAGACCTCACTCCTTTTTGTTTAATGGTGAATTTCTCCCCTCTCCTACGTTCCTATGAGCAGCAAGAAGCCAGGAAGCACCTTCAACACTCTGTCGGGAAATTTCCTTAGCTAGATCACCCAGTTTATTAGGTACCTTTTCTGCTTTCCATGTTACTACAGGTGACTGCATTGCTAAATTTTCTGCCACTATGCAGCAAGGACTCCCATCTCTCCAATGTCCAACATTCTCCTCCATTTCCTTTAAGCTCTCATCCAAAGTATGCTTTTTAAAAAATATTTTTTTATTTAAGTAATCTCTACCCCCAACATGGGGCTCGAACTCATGACCCCAAGATCAAGAGTCACATGATCTTCTGACTGAGCCCCCCAGGCACCTCATCATCTGAAGTATCCTTCAAGGCCATCAGACTTCTTCTAAATAGATCCTTCAAAGGCAATTATGCTTTCATTACCACTCTTCTCAAATTCCTTTTAGCTTCTGCTCTTTGCTGGTTCCAAAACTTCTCCCACAATCCAGTTTTTGAGGCCACAGCATCCTATTTCTAAATACTGGATTTAGTTATCTGCTTTAATTATATATACTACTTTTACCTGTACTTGTTATCTATTGCTGTACAACAAATTACCCCTGAATTGGTGACTTAAAACAATAAACTTATATTCTTGTACCTCACGTCTGGCTATTCTTGGCTTGCTCTGGCTCGAGATCTTTTATAAGTTTGCAGTTAAAATGTCATGAGGGCTGGGAGGTCCACTTTCAAGATCAATCTTTCTGTGGGTGGCAAGTTGCTGCTGGCTGTAGGCAGGTGGCCCAAGTTTCCTCCCATGTGGAACTCTCCAGATTGCTCAAGTATACTTAAGATGTGGTGTTGGCTTCCCCAAGAGTCAGTGATCCAAGACAGCAAGGCTGAAGCTTCAATCAATGTCTTTCATGACCTAGCTTCATAATTCACACACCAGTATATCCACAATATTATTTCTGTTACACAAGTCATCCCTACTCAGTTTGGGAAGTATTACACAAAGATGTCACTATCAGGAGACGATATTTATAGTGGCCATTCTGGAAGCCAGCAACCACAGCAGGGTTGTGCTGGTGCTGGCTGGGTACAGCTTATGGCCAAAGCTGAACCTGGGATTCAAGTCAAGAAGGGTGAAATTGTTCGAGCACTGTGTCAAGGATGGACCAGACCCTCCTTGCCCTGCTCGTGAGGAGGGACCAACATCAGGATCACTGGGCCTGAGAGCAGGGCTGAGGATTTCCCTACCCCTGTCCCTCCTTGCGACCTCAGGTTAGGGGCAGCAGGGGCAGGAAGCCTGGTAAAACCCACCACCACTAGTATCCTTAGGGCATGAGGTGCATGAGCCTTTTCTGCAAAGACGGATATGGACTGGGACCCACCCGAATCCACCTGGATACTTGGACGAATGACAGAATCATTCCATGTTCCTCGGCACCATCTTCTGGACACCCCTGCAATTAGACACACGCGCTGCCGTCCAGCCTGACACTGGGACTACACTTCCCAGAAAGCTGTGCTACAAGCTCCTCTTTGTCGGTGGTCAGAGCATCTGGGAAATGGAGTCCGCTGTCTGCGCAGCGCAAAGACTCCCGGGAGTTGTAGTTCGCTCTAGGTCCGCGTAGGCGCACCTTCCCACGGCTGTTTTTGGGCTGCTCTTTTGTGGCTGTCGCTGGGCTTTTTGGGAGGGCGGTCAGCCCCGGGACCTGTCTTCGAGGCCGGGCTCCGCGCCCTCTAGTTCACAGCAGCTGAGCCCGAAGCCGGCCTGAGTGTGTGGGGCCCGAGTGATGGGGTGTGGGTCGCTTGCTGAGCCTGCCTGACCCCGACCTTGGGGGGCGTAGGGGGCTCCGCGTGCGTGATTGTGCAGCCGGGACTGCGTGTGCGACCCCCCGGGGCTCCCCAGCAGGCTGTCGCTGAGCTCCAGGAGGCTGCAGAGCTGCCCACACCTCCGGGGAATGCTGCCGAGTGGCGGCGCCATGGAGACCCCTGCCTGGAAGCCCCAGGAGACAGGTACAGCGTCACTATCTGTGGATTTGTATTGGAAGAGACTGAAGGTGAATTTTCCTGCTGTGAAATTCTATACGGAAAACCCAGAAATGAGAGCTGTATGAACGTTGATGAATCTTACCTACCCAAAGTTAAGCAGAAGAGTAACACACAAAACGATTTCGTTTATACCAAGGTCAAACACTGGCAAAATAGAAACTGTTGTTTATGGGTGCAAGGTTGTGGTAAAACTGTAAAGTTAAGCAAGGAAGGTATTACTGTAAAAGCCAGAAGGGTGTTTAGCTGGGGAGTGTAGGGAGGTGAGGGAGAGAGATGATAAGAGAAATAGACAGGGCAGGGGCTGTTTCCGGGACACCATTAGTATTTATTTCATGACCTGTGTCAAGAATTCCATGGATGTTCTCTATACAACTGTCCAGTCCAGTGTAAGGTTCTTGCATGCACTGTATGTGTGTTTCACAATCAAAATCTTTTAAAGATAACCACACACCCATTAGGATGGCTATTATAAATCAAAAACAAAAACAAAAAACCCAAAAAATAACACGTTAGTGTGGATGGGGAGAAATTGGGACCTTTACACTGTTGGTGAGAATGTAAAATGGTGCAGCCACTGTAGAAAACAGTATGGAAGTTCTTTAACTTTTCTTTAAAAAATTAAAACTAGTAACCACCATATAATCTCTGGGTATGTATCTGAAAGAATTGAAATCAGGATCTGGAAGAGATACTTGCACACCAGGTTTATAGCAGCACCAGTCACAATAGCAAGAGGTGGAAGCAACCCGTGCGTCCAGCCACAAATGAACGGCCAAACAAACTGGTATATCCATACAAGGCACGATGGTATTCAGCCTTAAAAAAGGAAGTTTTGACACATGGTACGACATGGATGAAGCTCCAAGACATTATGCTAACTGAAATAAGCCCCATCTCAACAAACAGTGTATGATTCCACTTATATAAAGTCCTTAGGGTAGTCAAATTCATAGTGGAATGGTGGTTGTCAGGGGCCAGGGGAGAGTGTGCGGAAAGCTGTTGTTAAACGGGTGCAGAGTTTCAGTTTTGCGAGATGAAAAGTTCTGGAGATCGGTTGCACAACAATGTGAACATACTTAACACTACTGGACTGTACACTTAGAAGTGGTTAAAATGGTGAATTTTTCTGTTACCCGTATCTTTACCACGATTTTTAAAAACTTAAAAACATTAGTAAAATAATAATTAAGGTGTTAGTGCGAACAAAAGTTGAAAAGACCCTGGGAGTCCACAGAACACTGGGTCACCTGGGCCTTTTCATGCCCTGATGGGTCTCCTTTCTTGAGTTGGGGTTCTGACAGGCTCCCCTGGTCCAGGAAGGGCATCTCTGAGAAGCCTGCTCCTAACACCCCTGCCTGGGGTTTCTCTTCCTTCTGCCTGGGGTGCTTGAGTCAGGAGCTCAGAGTCAGAAGTTCTTCCAGGTATTTGGAGCAGTGATCCAAAACCTGGATAACAGGACACCGTCTAGCTATGCATCTGTCCCCTGAGCACTTGTGTGGGGCACTGTGTTGGGGGGCCTGCCCTCAGGGCCGTGGTCCTGAGTGACCAATGGGAGAAGCAGCTGGGGCTGGGCCTGGCATACAGTAGGCCCACAGGCAGAGGGAATAGCTTGTGCATATCCAAAGACAGTGACAGTATCTAGGCAACTACATAGGCCATGAGGAGGGTCTCATGAGTCATGCTGAGACTATCTCTGCTTTATTGTAAAGAATCATCCAGTACAAGTAATGCACACGTGCTGGGGAAGTGTTGGAAAGTCCAAACAAGCACGATGAATATTAACCCCCTGAGTCCCAGACAGAGCTCCTCTTACCTTTTTGCAAACATTCCTGTGGGCTTTCCCAGTCTGATTATGCTAATTATCTCGGTAATTACATAATGTAATACTTTGAGATTGGTAAGTCCAGTGGCATATTCATTCACATAGGATCAATACTAAGCAAGGATCGAAAATGATCTCAGATGTAAGGTTGGTAGTTACCAATTTGAAAGTATGATCTCTCCCTGTTAATAAAACCCTCTTGTCCCACTTTCCAGCAACCACCCTGTTCCTCTTTTTTGCCTTTATACCAGGACTCCTCCAAAAAGTTGTTTCTGTCTGCTGTCCCTAACTGCTCTCCTCGAGGTCCGTCTTGAACCCACTCTAAGCAGGCTTACACCCCTACAGTGTACCCCAACTGTCCGTGTCAAGTTCACCAGCGAATGCCATGTTGCTTCATCTGTAGCACTGTCTTCTCTTGGCGGGGGGACAGCGCCCCCCTGGCTTGCCTGCTGCCTCTCCAGGAACTCCTCAGTCTCCACTGCTGGGTCCTCATCTCCCCCTAGGATGAGAGACCTCTCTCCCCAAGACTAGAGGGCCTCAGGGCTGGATCTTCAGAAGCCTCCCCTCTTCTCTAGCTGCCCTCGCTTTGGAGAAACGTCATCCAGCCTTGTGGCTTTCACTGCCACCCATGGGCTGCTGATGCTCACATTTGTATCTCCCGCTTAGATGTCTGTTCTGAGCTCCAGGCTCACTACCTGACTGCCCACTCGGCGTTTCCATTTGGATAGCTAATACCCTGGGACTTAACATGTCTAAAAGGACTCCTGCGCTGTGCACAGACCTCCTCCTCCCCCTGCACTCTTTCCCATCTTAGCAGATGATCATTCCTTTCTTCCAGTTGCTCAGTCCAAAAATCATGGAGTACTTCTTGATTGCCTTGTTTCTCACATCCCACATCTGATTCCTTCAGAAACCCTGTCAAACTCTTTCTTTTTTTTTGGTTGTCAAATGATCCTTTATTGAAACATTTTCCTTTGTAGTTAACTAGCTGGGCATTCCACCACACCACTGTTGATGTCATCTATGATGTCATGAGGGTGGCGGCCATCAACATGGCAGCCCACAGACTGGGCAGTCCCCAGGATTTCTTTAATGGTTCCAGAGAGTTCTCTGGCTAAAGATCGGTGTCACATCCATCGGGCAATATTGACAATATCGTCAAAAGTGATATTTCCACTGTGCTTAATGTTTTTCTGCTTCTTTCTGTCTCTTGGTGGTTCCTTGAGGGCTTTGATAATCAGGGCAGAGGCAGAAGGTACCATTTCAATCTGGGCCTGTCTGTTCTGAATGGTCGGTTTCACTGTAATCTTTAGACCCTTCCAATCACCGGTTGCCTTGGCGATGTCATCACCAACCTTTTTTGGACACAGACCCAGAGGGCCGATCTTCAGGGCCAGGGCAGACGTGGCACCGACTTCGCTGCCGGTGCACCTCAGGTACACGACTTTGATCTTGTTGGGGTCGAACTTAGGCGGCACGGCAGAGGTGGCTGGTGTCGGATGAACCCAGATTCAGGACGACTGAAGAAAGTTCCACCTTTGCCTCCCCGAGCCGAAAGCCAAAAGCAAACTCTTTCTTCACAAGGTATCCAGACTCTGCCCCTTCTCAGCTTCTCCCCTGCCCAATGCCATCTCTCCCTGGATTGTTGGAATAGCCCCTCCCTGGTCTCCCTGCTTCTACTGGTTCTGCTCTAGCAGCCGATGATCCTGTTCCAGAATGAGCCTCACCATGGCCTGTGAGGTCCTGTGCCATCTGGTCTCCAGTTCTGAGTTCCAACCTCATCTGCAGTCGCTCCCTCCCTCCCTCTGCTCCGGCCACACCCACCTCTCTGCTGTATCTGGAACTCACTAGGCATGCTTCCACATGATAGTCCCTCTGCCAGGAACACTTTTCTCCCAGATACCCATGTACCCAAGTGGTTTGTCTCATCACTTTTTTTTTTTTTAAGATTTATTTATTTGAGAAAGAAAGCATGAATGGGGGGAGAGGGAGAGAGAGAATCTCAAGCAGACTCTAGAGCCCGTGACCCTGAGATCATGACCTGAGCCGAAACCAAGAGTCGGATGCTTAACTGACTGAGCCACCCAGGTGCCCCATGGAGCTAGTTTCTTTTTAATCAACTTAATGCCATATAACTTAGATACAATAAAATGGGATGTGATGGAATGTGGCATATAAATCTGTGTACCTACCACCCCAATTAAGACAGGGAACATTTTTAACATCCTAAGAAGTTCCTTTATGCCTCTCTCTAGTCAATTTCTAGTTTTTCTCACTTCGAGCAACCACTGGGCTGATTTCTGTCATCATAGAACTTGCTTTAGAACTTCACAGATTGGGGTGCCTGGGTGGCTCAGTCGTTAAGCGTCTGCCTTCAGCTCAGGTCATGATCCCGGGGTCCTGGGATCGAGCCCCGCATCGGGCTCTCTGCTCTGCGGGGAAGCCAGCTTCTCCCTCTCCCACTCCCCCTGCTTGTGTTCCCTCTCTCATTGTGTCTCTCTCTGTCAAATAAATAAAATCTTTAAAAAAAAAAAAAAACTTCACAGATTGTGTGTCAACTATACTTCAATTAAAAAGAAAAAAATAAAAAAAGAGGGGCGCCTGGGTGGTTCAGTCGGTTAAGCAGCTGCCTTTGGCTCAGGTCATGACCCCAGGGTCCTGGGATCGAGCCCCGCATCGGGCTCCCTGCTCAGCAGGAAGCCTGCTTCTCCCTCTCCCTCTGCCTGCCACTCCCCCTCCCCTGCTTGTGCTCGCTCGCTGTCTGTCAAATAAATAATAAAATCTTAAAAAAAAGAAAGAAAACAAAATTCATGAAATTCAACCATATTATATGTACCATTTTTCATCTGACTTTTTAAAAATTTTCATTGACCTAAATGTCTCCGAGATTCTTCCATATCACGTGTGTATTAGCAGTTTATTCATTTTTATTGCTCTGTGTTACTCCTTGTATGAACATACCACTGTTTGTATATTCATTCACCTGCCAGTGGGCATTTGAGTAACTTCTAGTTTTTAGCTTTTATGAGTAAAGCTGCTGTGGTCATTTGTGTACAAGCCTTTCTGTGGACATATATTTTATTTCTCTTGGGCAAACAGCTAGTAGTGGAACGGCTGGTGGCTCATATGACAGGTATATATTTAACTTTGTAAAAAAACTCTGAAACTTCCAAAGTGGCTGATCCATTTTACATTCCCACTAACAATGTGCAAGAGTTGTGTTTGCTCCAGATCTTTGCCAACACTTGGTATTGTCAGTCTTTTTAATCTTAGCCCTTCTAATGGTATGGTGCTGACTCACGATGTCTTTCATTTGGATTTTCCCAATGGCTATGATGGTGAGCATATTTTCATATGCTTTTCGTCATTTTTATATCTCATTTTATGAAGGACTAAGTCCCTTGCCCATTTTTTACTGGGTTGGTTGATCTCTTGTTTTTGAGCTATAAGAACTCTTTCTATATTCTAGATATAAGACCTTATCATGTACGTGTTATATGTGTATATGCTTATGTTACCATGTATGTGTTCTGTATTGCTATATTTGTATGTCTATATGTATTATGTCTGCATTACCATATATATAGGGCTTGCTGTCTGTGGCTTGCTGTCTCAAGGATCCCCAGGGCCACCGTCAGGCTTAATGTTCCACTAGAAGGGCTTTCACAGGACTCAGAAGTTACTGTCTCATGGTTAGTGCCTATTACACCAAAAGAATGCACAGTAAAATCAGCACAAGGAAAGGTGCATGGGGCAAAGTCTAGAAGAAACCATGCACAACCTTCCACGTGTCCCCTCCCAGTGGAGTGGCAAGGCATGTACCTAATTTCCCGGGCAGTAATGTGTAACATGTGCAAAGTGTCACCAACCATGGAAACTTACCCAAGTCTAGGTGTCCAGTGTTTTTTTTTACCAGAGGTCAGCCATGTAGGCATATGGTGCTGCATGGCTGACCTCAGTTACTAAAGCTCCAGACCCCCAGATGGGAAGTAGGTGTTCACCATGAATCACACTGTTAGTGTAAGCTATCTGGACAATCTGGCACAGGGTGGCTCAAGGCCTCAGGCTTGCAAAAACACTCTTCTCATCCAACAGAACATTCTAGGAACTCAGTGCCCACGAGCTATCCAGGGGCCAGTCCTGAAAATATGCCTTTCTTGGGAATGTGCAGGGCAAGAGCAAACCAGGCATGTAGAGTTAACCCTTTCCTACATGCTTGCCTTTTTATTTTCTTAATGATGTCTTTTACAGAGCAGACATTTTTAAATTTTGGTGAAGTCTAATTTACCAACTTTTAGTTAGTGATTTTTGTGTCCTAGTTAAGAATTCTTTGCCCACCACAAGGTCACAGGGATTTCCTCCAATAATTTCTTCTGAAGACTTTATATTTTTAGCTTTTCTCTTTACATCTACAATATAATTCAAATTAATTTCTTGTATATAGTGAAGTAGAGGGCAAGAGTAGTTTTTTCCCCTGACAGTTGTATCAGTAAGTATCCAACCAGGAGACAGAAACTGCACAGTGAGATGAACAGGGAAAATGTAGTATGAAGAATTTTAACTATGGCATGGGATTGGAGTATTAAGGTTAGTAAGAAATCAGGAGACTCTCACATCCTATGACCTTGCTTAGTTTATTCATTTTTAAAGGTGTGTTATGGCTTCCTTAGGTTTTTCTATGGAGAAAATCATGTTGACTGCAAATACAGTTTTACTTCTTCCTTTTTACTATTTATGCTTTTTATTTAGTTTTTCATGTTTTATTTCACTGACTAGGACCTCAAGTACAATTTAAAATAGAAATGGTGAGAACAGACATCCTTGCCTAGTTCCCAATATCAGGGTTAAAACATTGAATGTGTCATTATTTATTATGTTGTGAGTTGTAGGTACTTTTTGTGGATGCCATTTATCAACTGAATAAGTTCATTACTGGTGTGCTGAGCATTTTAATCATGAAGTAGTGTAGAATTTTATCTATTGATTTTCTGCATCTATTAGGATATGATTTTCCCCTTCATTCTCTTAATATGATCTTAATGTGATTAGTTACATAAAATTCCTAATCTTGGGGCGCCTGAGTGGCTCAGTTGGTTAAGCGACTGCCTTCGGCTCGGGTCATGATCCTGGAGTCCCAGGATCGAGTCCTGCATCGGGCTCCCTGCTCGGGAGGGAGTCTGCTTCTCCCTCTGACCCTCCCCCATCTCATGCTCTCTCTATCTCATTCTCTCTCTCAAATAAATAAATAAAATCTTAAAAAAAAAATTCCTAATCTTAAACCAGCATTTTTTTTTCTGGGATAAACTCCACTGGAAGATATACACACACCTGCATACTTATATATACATATACTTTTGATTTGCTGATATGTGGTGAGGATTTTTGTATCTATGTTCCTGGTGTTGGTCTTTAATTGTCTTGTAATGATTTGTCAAGTTTGAATAGCAAGGTTGTGTTGGCCTCATGAAATGAGTTAGGAAGTATTCCCTTCTTTTCGATTTTCTGATGGAGTTTGTGTATTTTGCCTTTAAGTGTTCGATAGCATTCATTCATCGTTGAAAACCATCGGGGCCTGGAATTTTCTTTATGGGAGGAGCTGGTCCTGAGAGAGAAGGGATCTATGCTGTCAGTGCGTCAGATGTCAGAAAAGACAAGAAAGCCAAGGAAAAAGCCCCACTCTTTCTTCACGGTATGGAGCCCCAGGGGCACAAGTGATTGTGTCCTTTGTGCCCCTGTTGGGGTGCCAGGGGAGAGGTGAGCGGTCCTCTCTGGACAGTTCTGACCCCACAGGAGCAGGCACTCACGTGTCCTCTCTCTCTCTCTCTCTCTGCAGCTTTTCCTGGAAAAGAGGACATGGCCAAGGCACAGGTGACACTGAGGACTTTGCTTTCTGTGCAGGTGGGAGTCAGGGAGGGTGTGTTTATTCTTTCTGACCTTTGCATGTTTATTTATTAGGGTCATAATGTTTATTTAAAGCCCACTTCTGTGAATTTTTTAAATGATTAATTTTTTAAATAAGTAATACATGCACATAATTGAGAATTCAAACATACAAAAGGGTGAACAGAGAAATGCAAGTCTTCTACTTCTGCCCCCAGCCCCTCAGTTGTCCTCTGCAGACAACCTCCTGTGTATTCTTTTAGGGATAATTTATACATATGCAACCGTCTGAATTTGTATCCTTCACCCATTTTTTTTTCACCCAAGTGGTAGAATGCTACACACACAGGTTATCACTTTGCTTTTTTCTATTGTGGCAAGATATGTATAACATAAAATTTGCCATTTTAACCATTTTTTAACATACACTCCATTGTGAATTACATTCACAGTATTGTACACTTGTCACCAATTATCACCACCCAGTTACCATCAAGCCAAACAGAAACTATATAAACTAAGAAATAGGGGCGCCTGGGTGGCTCAGTCTGTTAAGTGTCCAACTCTTGGTTTTGGCTCAGGTCATGATCTCAGGGTCATGGGATCGAGCCCTGCATTGGGCTCTGCGTTTAGCATGGAGTCTGCTTGAGATTCTTTCACTCTCCCTCTCCCTCTGCCCCTCCCCCTGCTCCTCTATATAAATAAATAAATAAATAAATAAATAAATAAAATCTTTTAAAAAATAAATAAACTAAGAGATAATTCCTCACTCTTAACATATATGTTGTAGCATGTATCAGACTTTAACTCCTTTTTATGGTGGGATAATATTTCATTGTATGCATATCCCCCATTTGTTTATCCAGTCATCTGTTAATGGACACTTGGACTGTTTCCACTTGTTAGCTCTTGTGAATAATGGTGTTGTGAACATTGGTGTACAGGTATCTATCAGAGTCCCTGTTTTTCATTCTTTGAGGCATATACCTAAGAGTGGAATTGTTGGGGTATATGGTAGTGCCGTGTTTAACTTTTTGAGGAAATCACCAAACTGTTTTCTACAGCAACTGTACCATTATACATTCCCACCAGCTGTGCATAAATGTGTCAGTTTCTCCATGTCTCACCAACACTTGGTATTTTCCGTTGCTTTTATTACAACCATCCTGGTAGATGTGAAGTAAAATTTCATTATGGTTTTGATGTGTATTTCCCTAATAACAAATGATGTTGAGCATCTTTTCATGTATTTATTGGCTGTATGTATACATGTACATATACATATATATATTCTTTGGAGAAATGTCTATTTAAGTCTTTCATCATTTCTATTTTTATTTAAAGATTTTATTTATTTGAGAGAGAGGGAGCATCAGCAGGGGGAGGGGCAGAGGGAGAGATAGAATCCCAAGCAGACTCCACGCTGAGGACCCTGAGATCATGACCTGAGTCGAAATCAAGAGTCAGATGCTTAACCAACTGAGCCACTCAGGTGCTCCTGTCCATTTTTATGTTGTTTTTTTGTTTTTTGTTTTTTGTTTTTTTTGGTGGTTGTTAATTTGTATGTGTTCTTTATATATTGTGGATATTAAGCACTTACTAGATATATGATTTGCAAATATTTTCTCCCATTCTGTGGATTGCCATTTTGCTCTCCTGATAGTATCCTTTGACGAACAAAACTTTTAAGTTTCGGTGAAGTCCAATTTGTTTATTTTTTTAAATTTTATTTCCTGTGCTTCTGATGTTATATTTAAGGAACCATTTGTCAGATCCACAGTCATGAAGATTTGCCTTTATGTTTTTTCTGAATTTTATCATTTTCACTCTTAAATTTATGTCTTTCATTTGCTTTATGTTAATATTTGTGTATGGTGTAAGGTAAGGGTCTATATTCATTCTTTTGCACATGGATATCCAGTTTATCCTGCACTGCCTATTGCTCCATTGAATAGTCTTGGCACCTTTCTCAAAAATCAATTGGCCAGAAAGGTGAGAGTTTATTTCTGGGCTCTCAGTGCCATTCCATTGGTCTGAATGTCTGTCCTTATGGCAGTACCACCCTGTTTTGATCCCTATAGTTGTGCAGTCCTTTTCTAATCAGGAAGTGTGAGTCCTCCAACTTTGTTTTTCTTTCTCAAGGTTGTTTTAGCTATTCTGGTTTCCTTGAAATTCTGTATGAATTTTAGGATAGGTTTTTCCATTTTTGCAAAAACACCATGGGGATTTTGATAGGGATTGCATTGAATCTTATATTGCTTTGGGTAATATAGACATCTTAGTGATATTAAATCTTCCAGTCCATGAGAACAGGATGTCTTTCCATTTCTTTTGGTCTTCTTTAACTTCTTTCAACAGTGCTTTGTAGTTTTCAGTGTACAAGTCTTACACCTCCTTGGTTAAATTTATTCCTAAGTATTTATTCCTTGATGCTATTGTAAATGGAATCATGTTCTTAATTTCTTTTTGGTATTTTTCATTAGTGGTATGTTGAAATACAACCAATTTTTCTTTTTAGAAAGTTAACTTATTTAGGGGCACCTAGATAGCTCAGTCGGTTAAGCAGCCAACTCTTGATTTCGGCTCAGGTCATGATCTCAGGGTCTTGGGATTGAGCCCGGCACCAGGCTCCAGGCTCAGCCGGGAGTCTGCTTGAAGATTCTCTCCCTCTCTCTCTGTCCCTCCCCACCCCCACCCACACTTGCATGCATGTATGTGTGCTCGCTCTCTCTCTCAAATAAATTTTAAAAATTTAAAAAAAGAAAGCTAATTTAGTTAAACTAAAACAAAACAAACAAAAAATAGTTCACCCATTTCTCCCACTCCTCACTCCCCCACCTCTGGCAACCACTGACCTATTCTCTGTATCTCTGAGCTTGGTGTTGTTTGTTTATTTATTTATTTATTTATTTATTTTCCACATATGAGACAGCTATTTGGTATTTGTCTCTGCCAGACTTATTTCACCTACCGTAATTCCCTCAAGGTCCATCCATTTTGTCACAAATGGCATTGTGTGGGGATGGCTGAGTAATACTCCATTGTATGTATACACCACACCTTTATCCATTCACCTATTAATGGACACTTGTATTGTTTACATATCTTGGCTACTGTAAATAATGCTGCAGTGTACATAAGGGTATGGATATCTTTTTGAGCTAGTGTTTTTGTTTTCTTTGTATAACTACCCAGAAGTGGGATCGCTGGATCCTATGGTAGTTCTCCTTTTAAGTTTCTGAGGACCCTCCATACTGTTTTCCACAGAGGCTGCACCAATTTACATTCCCACCAACAGTGTGTGAGGGTTTCCCTTTTTACTACATCCTCGCCCACACTCGTTATTTCTAGTCTTTCTGATAATAACCATTCTAACAGGTGTGAGGTGATATCTCCTTGTGGTTTTGATTTGCATTTCCCTGATGATCAATGATGTAGAGCATCTTTTCATGTGTCTGTTGGCCATCTGTATGTTTTTGGAAAAATGTCTACTCAGATCATCTACCCATGTTTTAATCTGATTATTTGTTTGTTTGTTTGTTTTACTATTGAATTGTAGGAGTTCTTTATATATTTTGGATTAATGCCCCTTATCAAATATATATTTGCAAATATTTTCTCCTATTCAGTAGGTTGCCTTTTTATTTTGTTGATGGTTTCCTTTGCTATACAGAAGCTCTTTACTTTGATGTAGTCCCACCTGTTTATTTTTGCTTTTGTAGTTTTTGCTTTTGGTGTCAGATTCAAATGTTTTCTTGTAGGAGTTTTAGGGTTTCAGGTCTTAATTCAAGTCTTTAATCCATTTTAAGTTAACTTTTGTGTATGATGTAAGATAGTGGTTCTATTTCATTCTTTTTGTGTGGCTGTCCAATTTTCCCAGCACCATTTATTAAAGACTGTCCTTTCCCCCATTGTATTTTCTTGGTTACTCTGTCATAAATTAATTGACCACATATGCATGGGCTTATTTCTGTGCTCTCTATTCTGTTCCACTGATCTTTGTGTGTGTTTTTATGCCGATACCATACTGTTTTAATTACTGTAGCTTTGTAATATAGTTTGAAATCAAGGAATACAATGCCTCCAGCCTTGTTCTTTCTCAGTATTGCTTTGGCTATTTGGGGTCTTTTATGGTGTCATAGAAATTTTAGGATTGGTCTATTTCTGTGAAAACAGAATTGTCACATTGTAATTTTGATAGGGATTGCATTGAATCTCTATATTGCTTTGGGTAATATGGACATTTTAACAATATTAATTCTTCCAGTCTATGAGCACAAAATATCTTTCCTTTTATTTGTGTCTTCTTTAATTTCTTTCCTTAATGTCTTGTAGTTTTCAATACACACATCTTTCACCTTGTTGGTTAAATGGATTCCTAGATGTTTTATTCTTTTTGATGTAATTGTACATCGGCTTGTTTTCTTAATTTCTCTTTCTGATAGTACATTATTAGTGTATAGAAACACAAGAGATTTTTTTGTGTTGATCATGCATCTTTACGGAATTTATTTATTAATTCTAACAGTTTTTTTGATGGCATCCTCAGGGTTTTCTATATATAATATCATGTCATTTACAAATAGCAACAGTTTTATTCCTTCTATTCCAATTTGGATGCCTTTTATTTCTTTTTCTTGCCCAGTTATTCTGGCTAGGACTTCCAGTACTGTGTTGAATAAAGTGGCAAGAATGGGCATCCTTCTCTTGTTCCTGATCTTAGAGGAAAGGCTCTCAGCTTTTCACCATTAAGTATGATGTTCCCTCTATACCAATTTGTTGAGAATTTGTATCATGAACAGATGTTGAATTTTGTCACATGCTTTTTCTGCACCTGAAATATAACCAGTTTTTCGGTGTTAATTTTATATCCTAAAACTTTGGTGAGTTTTTTTTATGGAATCATTAGGGGTTTCTACATATCAGATCATGTCACCTGCAAATGGTTTACTTCTTCCTTTCCAATTTGGATACATTTTATTTCTTTTTCTTGCCTAATTGCTTTCTCTAGAACTTGTAGTAGTATGTTGAATAGAAATGGCAAGAGTGGCATTCTTGTCTTATTCCTCATCTTGGAGGATAAAGCTTTCAGACTTTTACCATTAAGTATGATGTTAGCTGTTGGTTTTTTTACATATGGCCTTTACCATGTTGAGGAAGTTCCCTTCTATTCCTAGTTGTGTTTTCATCATGAAAGGGTGATAGATTTTGTCACATCCTTTCTCTGAATCAATTAAGATTTCATGTAATTTTCTTCCTTCATTCCATTAATGTGGTGTGTTATGTGGATTGGATTTTTTGTATGTTGAGCCACCCTTACATTCCTGGGATTAATCCCACTTAGTCATGTTGTATAGCCCTTGTAACATGCTGCTGAATTCGATTTTCTAGCACTTTATTGAGGGTTTTTGTATATTTATTCATAAGGGATGTTGATCTGTACCTTTCTTATAGTTTCTTTGTCTGGTTCAGTATCAGGGTAAATCTAGCCTCAAAGACTGAGTTAGGAAGTGTTGCCTTCTATTCAATTTTTGGAAGAACTTGTGTTAATTCTTCTTCAAGTGTTCGGTAGAATTCACCAGTGAGGCCATCTGATCCTGGGCTTTTCTTTGTTGGGAGATTTTTGATTACTGATTCAATTTCCTTACCTGTTATTCAGATTTTTTAATTTTTTCTTGAATGAGTTTTAGTAGTTTGGGTGTTTCTAGAAATCTGTTCGTTCATCTGGGCTATCCAATTTGAACTATCTATTGAATAATTTGCCCTCCAGATATTTGTAATATCACCTTTATGATATTAAATTAGTAAATATACAAGAACCAGGTTTGGAGGTTATCTGTTCAGCCAGTCATTTATTTTTAAATGAAAGCAGTTTTTGAACTGAAGCAAAGGTAATTTAATAATTTTAGCTTTGTAAAATTCTTTTGGCTTGATTTTCCTCCCAGATGAATTTTTGTGTCTTTTTTTAGCAAGGTAAAAAATTTCATTTTGCATTTTAGTTCATTTTATCATAAATTTGCAAAGAATGTATGCCATTTTAATAATCAGTCTTCTTATGTCTCAGTAAAGTTTTATAGTTTTTTCCTGAAAGATATTTTATCCAGGATTTTTATTTGTTCTCAGCTGGAAGATCACTTTTGGATACTCAAT
Organism: Neomonachus schauinslandi; assembly: GCF_002201575.2. Classification (NCBI taxonomy): domain Eukaryota; kingdom Metazoa; phylum Chordata; class Mammalia; order Carnivora; family Phocidae; genus Neomonachus; species Neomonachus schauinslandi. The sequence continues at coordinate 60,307,587 of NC_058416.1, forward strand.
CAGTCAATTACTGGAAACTAAAGTCTAGCAAAGTTTTTAATCTTTGCCAATTTAACAGTAAAGGAAAAAAAGTTACTCCTTTAATTTCCATTTCAAATTTTCATTAGTGTGCTTGAACATCTTTTCATATATTTTTTTCTTTTTTTAAAGATTATTTATTTTAGGGACGCCTGGGTGGCTCAGTCGGTTAAGCATCTGCCTTCGGCTCAGGTCATGATCCCAGGTCCTGGGATCGAGTCCCGCATCGGGCTCCTTGCACAGCGGGGAGCCTTCTTCTCCCTCTGCTTGCTGCTCCCCCTGCTTGTTCTCTCTCTCTCTCTGACAAAAAAAATAAGGGAAATCTGTAAGAGAAAGAAAGAAAGAAAGAAAAAAAAATTTATTTTAGAGAGACAGTGTATGAGCAGGGGGAGGAGCAAAGGGAGAGAAAGAGAGAGAATCCTCAAGCAAACTCCCCACTCAGCATGGGGCTCAATTCCAGGAACCTGAGATCATGATGTGAGCTGAAATCAAGAATTATCCACTTAACTGACTGAGCCATCCAGGCACACACATCTTTTCATGTATTTTTTAACCATTTGAATTTCCTCTGTGAATCACTCATATCTTATGTCCATTTTCTCTTATTTGTTTTATTCTTATTGATTTATAAGAACTTTTTACATAGAAGATTATCAATCCTTTGAAAATAATAGATATTGCAAATTCCTTTTCCCAGTTAGTTGGGAAAATTCAAACTTGTTTAGGTTGTACAGAAAATCTGATTTCTTTGTTTTCAAGTGTGCCTCTGGTTTTAGAATGGATCCTGGCCTTGGTGTCAGCCCTCCCCAAGGTTATTCTTTTCAATTCATATAACTATTGTGACTATCATAGCTTTAAAAACTAATATATTTTGTCCTTAAGAATGTTAAGAATGGTGTGAAGAGGGTGCCTGGGTGGCTCAGTTAAGTGTCTGACTCTTGATTTCAGCTCAGGTCATGATCTCAGGGTTGTGAGATCGAGCCCCGTGTCAGGCTCCAGGCTCAGCATGCTCAGCTTAAGATTCTCTCTCTCCCTCTCCCTCTGCCCCTCCCCCACCGCACGTGCACACACTCTCTCTCAAGGAAGAAAAAAAAAAAAAAGAATGGTATAAGGTGGGTATCTTCTTTTTATTTTTTCCAGGTGATTAGCCAGTTGTCCAGTACCATTTTTGAATGATCCATCTCCTCTTGCTGCCTAAAAAGGCCATGTTTGTGTCTAAATTGGCACCTATTTCCAGGCCATCTAGGCTGCCTGGTTTCATAAATATAATGTTGTTTTAATAATCATAGTTTTGGACCAATGCCTAATTGGGCAAGTTTCCCTCATTTGGCTTCTTTATTAAAAACAAAAAGCAAACGATAACAACAACAAAAAAATCTTGGTTTGTTCCCATTTAAATCTTTTTTTTCACATTTAGTATTTTAGTTTTTTCACATTTTTTCACATTTATTCCTGGTCGCCATTATGAATATTCTCCAGACGAGCCTATCATCAAATATTTAGAAAAATATATGTTCAACAAAATATTTTTCATTATATTACCCAATTACTGAAAGTTTCTGTTCTTTCCATTTTTTCTTAATGAAAAATCAACACACAAATATACAATGTCCCTCTCCCTCTGTGATCTTTCTTGAAGACTTTATTCTTCAAGAACATGGTTAAAGAAGTGACCACTACCTTTAAAAGTGCCTTTCTATTTTAGATACTGAACTTCTGAAAGGAATTATCAAGAACATAAGACAGTTTCTTATCATATGTGTCTTACATATTTAACTAGAAGCAAAGAATCAGTTTACAGCCAAACCAAGTGTCTGTGTCTACATTTAAATCTTTAGATGGATTTATTAACTTTCAAAGCCTGCTGCCCACATGGGTCGGGATTTTGTTTGAAGAACAGGTGGTTTTTTGTAATACATAATGTTGCGTACTCATTCTTTCCTGACTCATTCTTATTAATTAAAATCATTTAAAACTATTAATAGGCACTTGCAGCTTTTTACTTTCCAAAAAATCAGGTTGTAAAATTTTATTATAAATTAAAAGTATCTTTAATTTAATTTAAATTAAAATTCTCAAGTTGATTATCTGCAAAAATTTAAAGGCTTCGGTATTTAGTTTCTCATTACTGGGATTACATTTCAGCTTGTACTTGTTGGATGAACTAAACCAGATGAAGGAGAACGTGGTGTTTACTCAGCCATTGTCTGACTAGACTGGGGGGACATGTTCTCAGCTGGTGAACAAGCTGCTTTAGTCCTTTTGCCGTCTTGAATTTTGGGATTGCGTGGGTGTCTCCTTCGGTGACTGGGGCTCTGAAGTAGCTGCTACCCTGGTCGGATCTCTCAGGCTTTGTCCTCTCACGGCTTTGGTGAGGATGCCCTACAATGATGTGACTCAGCCTTCACAGGTCTGGCCCCCTGGTCTCTGCTGCCCTGGGCCATGGGTGACATCAGTGGATCTTCTTTGGTGAGGCGGCTCCATTCATGGCAAGGTGGGCACCACCACTTGTAGAATCTCTGTCTCATGGAGAAGAGAGTCCCCACTGCCCACGGGGTCTCCAGCTGTGGTGACGAACCCACTATTACCTGGAGAATTTCTGCCCATGGGGTCTCCACCTCTGTGGGGGAGGGCATGTCCTCAGTGATGGAAATGACACTGTTCCACCCAACTTCGCCCTTGACTTCCTCTTCTCTCACTCTGTTCTGACAACTCATGTATTCAGACCTGAAAGCTCACATTGGGAGTTTGGGACAAAAAGTGGGTCCTGAGGTCCCAGGAGAGGATGAGCCTAGGGAGACCTCAAGGGGGGGGCAGTTGGTGCAGAGGACTGTGGACCCCAGTCATTTAAGGAGGAGAAAGATGGGGAGGACCCAGCGGTCTGAGCAGGAAGGGCCAGGAGAGTATGCTGCATGTGGGTGGAAGAATAAGGAAGACACACACCGTTGAGATGCAGAGCCACCAAGAAGCTGTCCCTCAGCATTGGTCTGCACATCGCAGCACCTAGTTCCCTGTTGTTTGTGCTGCCCTGACCAGCCTTACTTCCGGTAACTCTTTTGTCCTGTTCCATATAACTTAATAGATATACTTCCTTTTTATCCGTCTCTTCATCCTAAAAACAACATCCCTCTCCCTCCTCCTTCAAATACAGTCTCTACCCTGGAATTTGTAGGAATCTTCTTCTTGCTCTTCTTTATGGTCTTACCACATACACCCCTAAACAATAGACTGTTCAAATGCACATGTTTGATCTCTGTTCATCTGCCAGGGCTGCCTTAACAAAATACCACCAACTGCATGGCTGAAACAACAGAAATTCATTTCCTCACAGTTCTGGAGGCAGGAGGTCCAAGATAAAGGTGCCATCAGGTGAAAGGTCTCCTCCTGGCTTGTAGAGGGCCACGTTCTCTCTGTGTCCTCACATGGCTTTTCCTCTATGTACATGCACTCCCGGTGTCTCTTCCTCTTCTTACAAGGACCCGTCAGATTAGGGCCCCACCCTTATGGCCTCATTTAACCTGAACTGTCTCTTTAAAGGCCATATCTACAAATATAGTCACATTGTGGGTTGGGGCTTCAACATATGACGGGTGGGGAAGGAGCACAATTCAGTCTGTTACCCTGAATAAATGCATATTCCTTGGATTCTGGATTCAATGACAATTTGCTTCTTTGCCCTTGACATCACCCCAGAGAGTCTCATAACTGTCTGTAGCTGTCATTACTCTTCTGGAATTTCTTACTGTACAGACTAGAACTTCCAGGAGAATATCAGAGTAGCAGATTCAGTGTTGGTGTCTTGTTCTTGCTTGAACCAGATGCACTAATGTCTTGTGTTCAGCACAATATAAGCCAGTTTCTTTGTATATACCTTCCCCTGCCTGCCGGGATGCTGCCCTCTGTGATGTGCTGTGCATGGCATTCCCACTGCCTAACGCTGCCTCTGGTAATGTCTCAGGACCCAGTGACATTCCAGGACGTGGCTGTAGAGTTCACCCAGGAAGAGTGGGAGCACCTGGGTACTGCTCAGAGGGCACTGTACCGAGAGGTCATGCTGGAGAACTACAGGAGCCTGGCCTCCCTGGGTAAGAGTCGCCCTGGGCCCACCATGGCAGCACCCTGGGAGGGGCAGGGGACACAGGTGCCATCTGCTCAGGTTCTGCTTAGCTGATGGGAAGAGGGGAGATGTTAAGTAATTTAACTTGGCAAGTGATTATTTTTATGTTAAATAAACACAGATGTAATAGATTATAATGAAAATATGCATGATTTTAAAAGATGCAACAGAGACTGGGAAGGGGTTTTAGACTCTGAGAGGCACAGTCCACTAACAGTCCTTGAAGGCCTGTGTGTACCTACCCTGCCAATATGAGTTGGTGAATGAGGAGTCTGCTTTCTCTTCTCTATCCAAACCGTGAGTCCCAAGGCCCTGAGGTCTCTGACCCATGGGGCCATATTTTGATGTTCAGAGGACAGAGACTCAGGGTGTTTCCACTGCTTGTCCTCTGCATGGTAGGGAGCAGGAAGCTGAGGCTGCCCCCACCCCCACCCCGGGGTCACCCATCATTCATGCTGCAAAGGTCCTGGAGTCAGGGAAATAGGGGCAAGGCCCTGGGCACATGCTTGTCACTGTCCCAACATTTGCACCTCTTGTCTTTTCTGAGCAGGGTGCCAGGATTTCAAGCCTGATGTGATCTCTCAGCTGGAGCAAGGTGGATAGGCATGGATGGCATGGAGGGACATCCCTAGGGACCCCTCTCCAGGTGAAGGGATGGGAAGGAGGCCTGGGAGCTCATGCACAAGGCTGTCTAGGAAGCCAGTAGTTTCTAGAAGCACAGGCCATAGGAGAAATCCCAGGGGAAATCAGGACTGCCTCGAGAATAATCCCTGCACAGAAACTCCTGTTCCTCTCCTGCCTGAGTCCTGCTCCTGCAGGGAATATACTGCCCACGTGGGCCCCTCCCCACCCCCCAGTACTGTGCTGGCTTTCTTCTTCCCTCCTCTCCGGCGTGCCCCTCCCCCCGTGCTGCCAGGCATTCTGCCCTCTCTAGAGAAGCCCCCTCAGTGGGCAAGGATGCCACTTTCACCTCCTTCTCTTTCCTGTCATCTGTTTGATCACCATTCCTTCCCTCTGAGTCTACCTTGAATGTTAGGTAAGTCTACTAGGAGTGGTCCAGTAACCACGTCCACTCCCTGCCAGCATCCACAGCGTGGATTTCTGCTTCCTGCTGCATTCAGCCTCAGCAGGACTTTCCGTAATCACTCTCCACCTCACTCAACTCCTCTGTTTCTTGTCTTCTCACACCCCCTCAACTGTATTGGATTCCGCATAAGTCCTTTATGCCCACTTGCTAACTCTGACCCCCCTACTCAAGTCAACAGTGACCATGCATTGCCTCTGATAGCAGCAGGAAAATGGGTGGTGTGGGACCATCCTTACAGACCTGGTGAATTGGTGTTTCAGGGAAGTTAACTGTGGCAGCTTACAAAATGGGCAAATAGGGAGAAGAGGTTGGAGGCTGAGAGATTAGTGGTGATATTTCACAGTGCCCCAGGCACACAGTGCCATTGGGTTATACCCTGATCTGCTTTTCTTCTGCGGGTCTTTATTCCAGTGATTCCCGTCATTACTGCCCCCTTGTCCATTCTCAGTCCCCGTTTTTACCCTTCAGTCATTCCAGAAAGGCAGTCCTCATTTGTGTCACTTAGCAGCACCCCTATAACCACTTGTGTGTCCCTTTCTTCCTTGCTCCTGTGCACAGTGGCTCTTGGCTTCCATGACATTTGAAATCAGTCAAAGCACCGTACCTCTGTTTGGGGAGTCAAAGAATAAAAGTAATAGGAACATATTATATGTAGCTTCAACTAGCTCACACTTTTTGTCTCTCTAAATGGTCAAATATCCTCCATTTTCTATTTCTTTCAGACCAAGAGACAAGATCTAGAATTGCAAAGTCAAATCTGAAGCAAGTAATTTCTGAAGAATTTTCCCAGGGTATGATAATCAACAAAGGTAAAAGGAATGGAATCCTTTACTTCACCAGAGAAGTCCCAGAATATCTTAGCTGTTTAGAGAGCCATCCAGGGAAGATGGCATTTACGCATAAGAAAATCCTGACTCAGGAGAACATTCATGAAGATAATGGATTTGAGTTTAAACAGCAATCAAACTTTGTTACTCAAAGCACAAGTCCTTCAGGGAAAACAATGTGTAAAGATGACTGTTACAGCAGGAGCTTTTCACATAACCTAGATTTAAGTAATCATCAGAGAATCTACACAAGTGAAAAGCCATACAAATGTGACCAATATGGGAAATACTTTGGCTGTGGTTTGGATCTCACTCAACACCAGAGTACTCATACTGGAGTTAACCCATACCTTATTAGATATCAGAAATTTGGTGCTAGAGAAAAGCCCTTCAAATGCAGAAATTGTGGCAAATCTTTTAGCAGGGGGACACACTTTACACAACATGAAAGATGTCACACCGGGGAGCGACCATTTGAGTGTACTGTATGTGGGAAGTCGTTCAGCTGGGACTCATCCCTTATTCTACATCAGAGAACTCATACTGGAGAAAAACGCTATGAGTGCAGTGAATGTGGGAAGGCCTTCAGCCAAAGCACGTGCCTCCCACAACATCAGAGGATTCATACAGGCGAGAAACCTTATGAATGTAATCAGTGTGGGAAGGCCTTTAGCCAAAGTTCACATCTAACTCTGCATCAGAAAACTCGTACTGGGGAGAAACCCTATGAATGTAATCAGTGTGGCAAAGCCTTTATTCAGAGCATTCAGCTTAGTCTGCATCTAAGAACTCATTCTGGAGAAAAATCTTATGAATGTACCGAATGCGGTAAAACCTATAGTCATAGCTCATCCCTAATGCAACACAAGAGGATTCATACTGGAGAAAAACCCTTTGAATGTAAAGAATGTGGGAAAGCCTTTACCCAGAGCATTCAGCTGACTTTACATCTGAGAACACATACTGGAGAGAAACCCTATGAATGTACCGAATGTGGCAAAGCCTATAGTCATAGGTCATCCCTTATTCAACATAAGAGGATCCATACTGGAGAAAAACCCTTGAATGTAATGAATGTGGGAAAGCTTTCCAATGGAACACACATCTTACTCAACACCAGAGAATTCATACTGGAGAGAAACCTTACAAATGCAAAAAATATGACAAATCTTTCAGCAGAAGTACACACCTTAATCAACATCAGAGAATTCATACTGAAGAGAAACCCTACAGGTGTAATGAGTGTGGGAAAACCTTTGGTCAGAGTGCATATCTGACTCAACACCAGAGGATGCATACTGGAGAAAAACCCTATCAGTGTGAGGAATGTGGAAAGGCCTTCACTGTAAATGCATACCTTGCTCAACATCAAAGGATTCATAAGAGAAAGAAACCTTTATTATATGCCAATCACAAAGAAATTCTGACTGGAAAGAAGTCCAACAAATGGATCTAATGTGGGAAATATTTCAGCATAAACACAGGCATTCCTCAACATGAATAAATTAATAAAAGAGAGAACTCCTATAAATATAACTGTGGAAAATATTTCACTTCTAGCATGCCATGAATGCTAGAATACTAATATGCTCATCATAAAACTAAAAAGGTGGAAAATGTGTGAAATGTTTTAATGTAATATGACCTCTTACTATAAGTTAAAGGAAATATACTGAGGGGAACCTTATAAATAACGTCTTTAAAACCACAAAGTTTCACATGAAAGTTAAATCTTTTTATCTATCATGCTGAATTTCTAGAAAGGGTGTAGGAGTAATGTGTCTTGAATCTATAAATGATGTTCTATATAAGGAGGTTCATACTTCAAATCTGATGTCTCACTTTATATATACAGAGCTTTAAATACCGTAGATCAAGGGACAGCAAACTGTGGTGCATGGGACAAATCCAGCCTGCACCTGTTGTTACAAATAAAATTTTATTGGAACACAGTCACATCTATTTGTATAAACAACCAAAATTTATTGTCTCACAGTTTGGGAGGCTGATGTCCAAGATCAAGGTGCTGGCAGGTTTAGTTTCTTCTGAGTCTCCTCTCCTTGGCTTCTTGATGTGTTCTTCCATGACCTTTCCTCTGTGCACTCATCCTTGGTGTCTCTTCCTCTTCTTATAAAGATACCAGTCATTTCAGATTATGGTCCCATCTTTATGACCTCATTTGACTATAATCACCTCTTTAAAGGCCCTGTCTTTAGTCACACTGGGGTTCAGGATTTGTTTTAATTTGTTCAGGTTGCTGCAACAGATATTCTGTAGGCTGGGTGGCTCATAAACAAATTTATTTCTCAGTTCTGGAGGCTGAAAAGTCTAAGATCAAAGTGTTAGCAGATTCAGCGTTTGGTGAGAGCCTACTTCCAAGTTCATAGATGGCCATCTTTTTGTTGGGCCCTCACATGGTAGGAAAGGTGAGGCATCTCTCTGGGGTCTCTTTTATAAGGGTACTAATCCTATTCATGAGAGCTTTACCTTCATGACCTAATCAGCTCTCAAAGCCCCCCTGCCCCTTCCTAGTACCATTACTTTTGAGGTCAGGATTTCAACATGAATTTTGGTAGGGACACAAATCTGATATCATACACATATGATGAAGACATATTTGGAGGGAACACAACTCAGTCCATAACAAGCCTAAAATACTCTCTAGCCCTTTACAGAATAAATTTCCTGAACTTGAGGGTATAGATAACCAACATATACGTCAACATTCTACACTGGAAACAGATTTCTAAAGAAAAAAGTAAATTAGGGCAACATAATAGTCATAATTGTACCATACAGAGAACCTACCTGTTTTATAATTGTTGAATTATTTTGCAAAAATTAGAGAAGGGATATTTTTTTCTGGAAAATAGAAGGCAGAGGTGTTTCTTTGAATTCTGTGACTTCTCCGATTCATAATTTTTGTAGCAAACACTGGTCAGATCACCTCCTATTTATCCCATTGGTGAGGGTGGGATCCTCCACCCTACATAATACAAGATAGCTAAATGCATGACACCTGACACTGGCCTGATGACTGACAGAAGTTTATTAGTCACATATGATCCCAGCACATGGAAGGACACTGCACACCACACCACACAAACACCCCCTGTGGTTGCACTCAGGAGCAGAGCGAACCAGTAGGAGCACTGGGAAGAAGGTTTGTAGTAGTAAGAGAGTGAGGTATTCCCTGTTTTCCACCAGAGAATGTGATTGGCTTCTGTGAATAATTCATGGGCTAGGAGAGTGAGGATGGAACACTGAGCCAGGTGATAGGGAAACTACCTGGATTGGGAGCCTTTCCTGTTGGGCAGTGGGCATATTGGCAAGAGCAGGGTAATCCACAGTTAGGCGTTGGAGGCCCTGTGAGTCTCAAAGATGTCCAGGCAATGGTGAAATTTCAATTTTTACACATAGCATTAGAAATCAGGTCTGTTTGGGGAAGTTTGCAGTCTTCTGCTACCAATCTAATTTGCCCTACTAGGAGCAAACCCTCATGACACCCACTTTTTTCACATAACTTTTTCAACTTTATACTTCTTCCAAATGACCCCAACTTTTCTTGGTCCTTTGCTTTCCTGAAAGTTAAAATTTTAGAGTGAGCTTGTCCATTTCTGTCCATATAAACTGTATTATTTTGTCAAATGCATTTTCTGTATCTATTGAGGATACTTTTTTCTCCTTTACTATTTAATTGGGCTAATTACATTGATTTAAAATATTAAGCCAACTTTTCATTCCTTCAATAAACTCCATTTGATTGTGACATATTATCCTTTCTAAAGTATTGCTGGATTGGATTTGCTATTTTAAGACTTTGACTTCTGTGTTCTTGCATTGTTGTTCTGTAATTTCCTTTCCTTGTAATGTCCTTGTCAGGTTTTGGCATGAGGATTATTTAAGCCTCTGAAAATGACCTAGGAAGTGTTCCCTCCCTTTTTATTTTAGAAAACATTTTCTGAAAAACTGGTATAATTTCTTCCTTAAACATTTAGTGGAATTCACCACTTGAGTCTGAAATTTTATTTCTAAGGAAGTTTTAAATTACAGTTTTAGAGGGTTTTTGTTTTTGTTTTTAGTTATAGGGCTATTCATATTTTTTTTTCTTTGTCAGATTTGGAAAATTCCATTTTTCAAGGAATTTTTCAATTTTATCTAAGTTGTCAAATTTTTGGCAATTTGTTGCTAAATTTGTTAATACCATTCCCTTATCCTTTTAATGCCAAGAGTATAGGTATCTCTCCTCTTTCACTCTTTCACATTTTACAGGGGCTTACCAGTTCTTCTTTTTTTTTTTTTAAAGATTTTATTTATTTATTTGAGAGAGAGAGAATGAGAGAGAACACATGAGAGGGGATAGGGTCAGAGGGCAAAGCAGACTCCCTGCCGAGCAGGGAGCCCAATGGGGGTTTACCAGTTCTAATCATCTTTTCAAATATTCCACTTTGGCTTTGTTGGTTTTCATTATTCATCTGTTTTCTATTTCATTGATTTCTGCTCTTAGGTTTTTTTTCTTTCTTTCTTTGGGTTCTTTGTTGTTGTTGTTATTTTTAGTTACTAGCTTAAATTATGTTTTGTTTGAAGATTTTATTTATTTATTTGAGAGAGAGCAAGTGCATGTGTGCATGTAGGGGGATGGGCAGAGGGGGAGGGAGAGGGACAAGCAGACTCCATACTGAGTGCAGAGCCCAAATCTCATGACCCTGAAATCATGACCTGAGCCAAAATCAAAAGTCAGACGCTTAACCAACTGAGCCACCCAAGCAATCCTTAAATTATGTTTCTTAACCATTTTTTCTCTTCTAATATATGAGTTTCCTCTAAGTACTATTTTAGCAGGATCTCATGAATTTTGAAATGTATTTTTATTATAATTTCTTTTAAAATTTTATTTCCCTTGTGATTTCTTCTTTGCTAGGTGGTTATTTGTGTTATTTAATTTCTAAGTATTTGGGGATACTTTAGTTATATTTTTTGCTTTTGATATCTATTTTAATTCCATGGTGATCTAAGAACAGACTCTGTATGATTTCAATTATTTTGAGATTATTAAACTTGTCTAGCAGGAAAGCATTAGTCTTTTTCTTTTTAAGATTTTATTTATTTGTTAGAGAGAGAGAGAGAAAGCGCACAAGCAGTGGGGGAGTGGCAGGCAGAGGGAGAAGCAGGCTCCCCGCTGAGCAAGGACCCCCCATGCAGGACTCGATCCCAGGACCCTGGGATCATGACCTGAGCCGAAGGCAGCTGCTTAACTGACTGAGCCACCTAAGCATCCCAAGCATTAGTCTATCTTGATGTATGTTCCATATTAATTTGAAAGGAATGTGTATCCTGCCATTGTTGGGGATAGTGCTCTATACATGTCAATTAGGTCAAGTTGATTAACAGTACTGTTTAATTCTCTGAATTCTTATATTTTTGGCCCACCTGTTTTATCAGTTACTAAGAGAATTGTTCAAATCTCCTTGAAATGTTTGCAGACTTGTCTATTTCTTCTTTTATGTCAATTTTTATTCAATGTATTTTGAAACTATATTATTAGGTATATAAATATTTAGGATTATGTCTTCAGGAAGAACTCATTGAATGTCCTTCTTAATATCTGGTAATATTCCGGGGCGCCTGGGTGGCTCAGTCGTTAAGCGTCTGCCTTCGGCTCAGGTCATGATCCCAGGGTTCTGGGATCGAGCCCCTCATCGGGCTCCCTGCTCCATGGGGAGCCTGCTTCTCCCTCTCCCACTCCCCCCTGCTTGTGTTCCCTCTCTCGCTGTGTCTCTCTCTGTCAAATAAATAAAATCTTTTTAAAAAAAATATCTGGTAATATTCCTTATCTTTAGGTCTACTTTGTCTGATATCAGTAGCCACTCCAGCTTTCTTGTGGTGATTGTGTTTCACAAGATACCTTTCTTTCATCTTTTTCCTTTCTATTTCTCTGTGCCTTTATAACTAGAGGGTATCTTTTATAAAGAGCATATAGTTGTATCTTTTTTTTTAATGCAGTATGATAATCTCTGCATTTTAAAAAAGATTTTATTTTTAAGTAATCTCTACACTCAACATGGGGCTCAAACTCACAACCCCAAGATCGTGTTGACCACTCCACTGACGGAGCCAGCCAGGCATCTCAATGATCTCTGCCTTTTATTTATTTTATTTTTTAAATAATTTTTAAAAAGATTTTATTTGTCCTATCACCGCCTGCCTGCCCACCGCCTGCCTGCTGCCCCCACTGCTGCTGTGACCCTCTGACGTCACTGTCACTGCTGGAGGTAATCACTGTGCCGGTGCTCTGAGAATTGTAGGTGGCGATAGGCATTGCTGGGGCGTGATCCTGGGGCCTGCCCTCTTCTGCTTGTAGGTCCCGGTGGAGCCCCCTGGCAGCCGCCCACACTGGGGGCTGAGCACTGAGCTGCAGGGCTACCCTGGTGGTTGGGCAGTGCGGGGACACCGAGGGGGGGACCCTGGCCAAGAGCCCCTCTTGGGAGCCTGTCTGCATGTCAACCACCGTGACTGACCACCTCCCCTCCCAAGGTTCGAACAGGGCTGCTGCCATGGCCCCCTGAAGTTACTGGTGCATCCCGGACTCCGTCACCATGTGCCAGTTCTCTTAGAATTAATGTAGGGGGCGGTAGTCCACGGCTGCCTGTGATCCTGGGGCCTCTGCCGTGCATAAGTCCGCAATGGGAGCCGCAAGCACTGCTGGAGGAGCCCCGGGCTGCCGGGCTACTCTGGTGGGTGGGTGGCGCAGGGACACCGAGGTGCAGGACCCTGGCCGAGAACACCTCTTGGCAGCCCCTCCACCCCGGGATTGGCCCTGATTGACACCCTCCTACCTTTGCTCACAAATTCCCAGCCCCCTGGAGCTGAGGCCAGACACTTCCCAGTGCCCTTAGCCCACTCCCCATCATAGTCATCAATGTCCCTTTTCTGGCCCAATGACTCATTGAGGCCATTTCCTACAATACTACCTTCCTGCCTCCAAACCATTGCCAGTCACTTCGTGGCTCCCTCGGGTCATTACTGCGACTTCCCAGGCTGCTGGAGCCTTCTCTGGTCACATCCCAGCACCTGCCCTACCCCAGGGACACTACCGGCCTCTTCTGGACCTTTCAGACATAAGAGCATGGACCTTGGCAGTGTAGGGCCCACTCCTCTGGGAAGGAGGGATATGGGGTTTCAGGCTGCTGTCCTTGATTCCAATAGCTTCTGTGCCCCTCCACTGGAATCCCATATGTATGGCCCCAAAGAGGGCTCACCCCAAGATATCTAAAGCTGAGAAAAAATAGAGATTTCACGGTCCTCAAAGAGTCAGTGGGGTGCTCTCTAGGTACTTCTCTCTAGGAAAGGAGCTTTAAAAAGCTATTTTATTCCCAGGAAGAATAAAGATGGTGAGCAAGCATTTGAAATCCTGTCTCTGGAACATCAAGCTTGGACAACGACACCATAGAAATACACTTCTGGAAGGACAAAGGGATTCTTGCATGGAAAAATGAAACCCAGTTTTGTTTTCCTGGAGTGTTTTTCAGGCCAGTGTGGGGAGGTTACTGGGAGGCCAGTTTTAGCTTGCTGGAAGGAGAAAGTTAACACTATGAGCTGCCTGTGTCTCAGGAGGGAGTAATCCAGAGACTGGGTAATTTTGAAAGAGTGCAAGAGATAAGTATTAGAGTAAAGCATGCCAGGGTCCCTTCTGACTGTGAAATTCCATGATACTTCATCATCTGTTCTCTTGGATTTGAAAACCACTTGTTAAAAGCCCATTTTGTTGGAGAAAGAGGGAAGATGGTGGAGGAGTAGGGGACCCTATTTCAACCGGTCCCCTGAATTTAGCTGGACATCTACCAAACCATTCTGAACACCCAAGAAATCAGCCTGAGATGTAAGAATATATATCTGCACACCTACAAGCAGAAAATAACCAGCGGTCTCGAGGTATGAAGGACTTTGTACTCTGTACATTCCCTCAACCCCTCCCCAACAGAATGACTAACAGGAGGAACCCCCAACAAAGAAAAGAATCAGAGACTATGGTGTCTGCCACAGACTTAATGGATATGGATATAAGCAAGACGTCAGAGATAGACTTCAGAGTAACAATTATGAAGTCGATATCAAGGCTTGAGAAAAATAATAGTGACACTATAGAATCGCTAAGGGCAGAAATGAGATCTAATCAGGCCAAACTTAAAAATGCTATGAATGGAGCAGCCCAGGGGAGACTTGGAAAACGCATCTGGGCCACTGCCACCAGAAAGGGGAAAGACTCGCCACGGGATGCACCCCAGCAGAAGCAGACATGAATGGAAAATTCCCCGCAGACACCAGCAAGCCCTGGCGGCCTGGCCGGCCGTGGGGCATGGGCTTCCCACAGCGGCACACCTGCGGTGCCTGGGCTTCCGGGAGGACATAGACAAATTTCGGCAGGCAGGGACCATACAACCGAGACCAGGCAACTACTCTGAGAACAACCACCAATGAACCATTTTTCTTCTATCATTTCAAGGGGAGGTCTCTCTGAAGCATACAAAGAAAGCTCAGGACAAAAAGGGGGTGACTGACACACACCCCCAGAAAGGTGCAAACCGAATCTGTCTCTGCACGTACCACGATGACATCCAAAGACAACAAACGGGGGGGGGGGGGCGGGGGGGGGGGGAGGGAAGGGGGGGAAAGGGGGTGGAAATAGCCATTCAGTAAAAAAATCCAGTTCTGGGGGGGGGGGGGGGAATGCTATGAATGAAATGCAGTCTAAACTGGATACTCTGACTACCAGGGTAAATGAGGCAGAAGAACGAATTAGTGAGCTAGAAGATTAGATGATAGAAAAGGAAACCGAGGAGGCCTGGGAAAAACAGCCTAAAGCCCAAGAGATCAGACTGAGAAAGATTAATGATGCCATGAAACTTTCCCATCTCAGAATTATTGGTATCCCTGAGTGAGTGGAGAGAGAAAGAGGTCTACAAGATATATTTGACCAGATCGTAGCTGAGAACATCCCTAATCTGGGGAAGGAAATACACATTCACGTCCAAGAGGCAGAGAAGACCCCTCCCAAAATCAATGTGAGCAGATCAACGCCACAACATGTAATAGTACACCTCACAAAATGTAGATCCAAGGAAACAATCCTGAAAGCACCCGGGGGGAAGAGATTTCTTATGTACAGAGGGAGGAACATCTGAATAACATCAGAACTGTCCAAAGAAACCTGGCAGGCCAGAAAGGGCTGGCAAGACATACTCAGGGTGGGGTGGGGGGAGATGGTGGAGGAGTAGGGGACCCTATGTCTACTGGTCCCCGGAATTGAGCTGGATATCTACCAGACCACTCTGAGCACCCACGAAACCAGCCTGAGATGTAAGAAGATCTGGATCTCTACAAGCAGAATATTGCAGGCAGTTGGTTTTGAGGTATAAAGCGGGGAGCCCTGATTCCGTGGGCAGATATAGGAGGATAAACAGCAGCGGGAGGGTGCCTGGCCATGGGCATCCTACACCGCCGGTGAGTGACAGCCTTGCACGCTGCAGACAGGCACAGACTCGCAGACCAGTAATGGCAGTGAAAGGACTCTAGGGCAGCCCCTGGGGTGGAAACCCTGAGCGGTGGGGTCACGTGCGCGAACTGGGAGTGGCTGGTGGTTTTAGAAGTACAAAGGGTAGAGAAGTGCCCCGACCTGGAGGCAGGACTGGGGGCACTGTGGAGGGGTGCACAACCCAGGACGCTGCAGTTTATAGCAGCACAGACAGAAACGGAGATGGTGTGGCCTGGAGAGCTCACTGAAGAACAGACTGCAGTCTCTCTGCTCTGAGGCAGAGGGTTGGAAATGGTCTCTTCTGTCTGACTCGCGGAAGAGATGCGGAAAGCCGCCAGGGAAAGCCGCCAGAGAACAAAGGCCCCAAAAACTGACTCCCGCTGAGCCCATCCCCCACCACAGGGGCGCAGGGCAACTCCGCCCGAACAGGGTTGCCTGAGTAACAGCGTGGCAGGCCCCTCCTGCAGAAGAAAGGCTGGGAAAACAAGAGGCCAGCAACCCTAAGGTCCCAAGAAAACAGGTGCATCTTGCTTGCGTTCTGGTCAATAATCTGGACTCTATACATTCCCTCAAACACCCATCAACAGAATGACTAGGAGGAGGAGCCCCCAAAATAGAAAAGACACAGAGATTATGACTTATGCTGCAGATTTGCAAATGGATGCAGATATAACCAAGATGTCAGAGATGGAATTCAGGCTAGCAATTGTGAAGACAATGGCTAGAATGGAGAATCAATTAATGGCAACATAGAGTCTCTAAGGGCAGAAATAAAAGGTGAATTGGCAGAACTTAAAAATGCTATCAATGAGATCCAATCCAATCTAGATAATCTAACAGCTAGGGTAACTGAGGCAGAAGAGCGAATAAGAGACCTGGAAGACAATAGATAAAAAGGGAAAAGAGGAGGCCAGGCAAAAACAACTCAGAATGATGAAAATAGAATCAGAGAAATAAGTGACACCATGAAGCGTTCCAATGTCAGAATAATTGGAATCCCAGAGGGAGTGGAGAGAGAGAGAGGGCTAGAAGATGTATTTGAGCAAATTGAAGGTGAGAACTTCCCTAATCTGGGGAATGAAACAAACATTCGTGTCCTAGAGGCAGAGAGGACCCCTCCTAAGATCAAGGAAAACAGGCCAACACCCCAGCATGTAATAGTAAAACTTGCAAATCTTAGAACCAAGGAAACCATCTTAAGGGCAGTGAGGGGAAAGAGATTCCTTACGTACAGAGGGAGGAACATCAGAATAACATCAGACCTATCCACAGAGACCTGGCAAGCCAGAAAGGCCTGGCAAGATATATTCAGGGTACTAAACAAGAAGAACATGAAGCTAAGAATACTTTATCCAGCAAGGCTGTCATTTGGAGCGGATAGAGAGATGCAGACCTTCCACGACTGGCAGAAACTGAAAGAATATGTGACCACTAAGCCAGCCCTGCAAGAAATATTAAGGGGGGGTTCTATAAAAGGAGAAAGACCCCAAGAGTGATCTACAACAGAAATTTACAGGGACAGTCTATAAAAACAAGGTCTTCACAGGCAACATGATGACAATTAATTCATATCTTTCAATAATCACTCTCAATGTGAATGGCCTAAATGCTCCCATAAAATGGCACAGGGTTGCAGATTGGATAAAAGAACAGGACCCATCCATATGCTGTCTACAAGAGACTCATTTGGAACCTAAAGATACATCTAGACTGAAACTGAAGGGACGGAGCTCCATCTTCCACGCCAGTGGACCTCAAAAGAAAGCTGGGGTAGCAATTCTTATATCAAATAGATTTTAAACTAAAGTCTGTAATAAGAGACACAGAAGGACACTATATCATTCCTAAAGGGTCTATCCAACAAGAAGATCTAACAATTGTAAATATCTATGCCCCCAACATGGGAGCAGCCATCTACATAAGCCAACTGTTAACCAAAAAAAGAGTCATATTGATAACAATACGTTAATTGTAGGAGACCTCAATACTCAACTCTCAGCAATGGACAGATCATCTAAGCAGAAAATCAGCAAGGAAACAAGAGCTTTGAATGATACATTGGACCAGATGGTCCTCATAGATATTTACAGAACATTCCATCCTAAACAACAGAATACTCATTCTTCTCGAGCACACATGAAATTTTCTCCAGAATAGACCATATACTGGGTCACATATCAGGTCTCAACCGATACCAAAAGATTGAGATTATTCCCTGCATATTCTCAGACCACAATGCTCTAGAACTGGAACTCAATCACAAGAAAAAATTTGGCAAAAATTCAAACACTTGGAAGCGAAAGACCACTCTGCTCAAGAATGTTTGGGTCAACCAGGAAATCAAAGAACTTAAACGATTCATGGAAATCAATCGTGAGAATGAAAACACATTGGTCCAAAACATATGGGATACTGCAAAGGCGGTCCCAGGGGGAAATACATAGCCATCCAAGCCTCACTCAAAAAAATAGAAAAATCCCGAATTCACCAACTAACTCTACACCTTAAAGAACTAGAGAAAAAACAACAAACAACACCTAAGTCACGTATTAGAAGAGAAATAATTAAAATTAGAGCAGAAATCAATGCATTAGAAACCAGAAACACAGTAGATCAGATCAACGAAACTAGAAGTTGGTTCTTTGAAAGAATTAATAAGATCGATAAACCACTGGCCAGACTTATCCAAAAGAAAAGAGAAAGGACCCAAATTAATAAAATTATGAATGAAAGGGGAGAGATCATGACTAACACCAAGGAAATAGAAACAATTATTAGAAATTATTATCAACAACTATATGCCAATAAACTGAGCAATCTAGATGAAATGGAAGCCTTCCTGGAAACCTACAAGCTGCCAAGACTGAAACAGGAAGACATTGACAACCTGAATAGGCCAATAACCAGTAACGAGACTGAAGCAGTGATCAAAAACCTCCCAAAAAACAAGAGTCCAGGGCCTGATGGATTCCCTGGGGAATTCTACCAAACATTCAAAGAAGAATTAATACCTATTCTCCTGAAGCTGTTTCAAAAAATAGAAACAGGAGGAAAACTTCCAAACTCATTCTATGAGCCCAGCATTACCTTAATCCCCAAACGAGGCAAAGACCCCATCAAAAAGGAGAATTTCAGACCGATATCCCTGATGAATATGGATTCCAAAATCCTCAACAAAATCCTAGCTAATAGGATCCAACAATACATTAAAAGGATCATCCACCATGACCAAGTGGGATTTATCCCCAGGATGCAAGGGTGGTTCAACATTCGCAAATCAATCAGTGTGATAGAACACATTAATAAGAGGAGGGAGAAGAACCATATGGTCCTCTCAATTGATGCAGAAAAAGCATTTGACAAAATACAACATCCTTTCTTAATTAAAACTCTCCAGAGTATAGGGATACAGGGAACATTCCTCAAGTTCATAAAATCCATCTACGAAAAACCCACAGTGAATATCATCCTCAATGGGGAAAAGCTGAGAGCCTTTCCCTTAAGATCAGGAGCACGTCAAGAATGCCCACTCTCGCCACTATTGTTCAACATAGTACCTAACGTCCTAGCAACAGCAGTCAAACAACCAAAAGAAATAAAAGGTATTCAAATTGGCAAAGAAGAAGTCAAATTCTCTCTTTTCGCAGACGACATGATACTTTATGTGGAAAACCCAAAAGACTCCACCCCCAAATTACTAGAACTCATCTAGCAATTCAGTAATGTGGCACGATACAAAATCAGTGCACAGAAATCAGTTGCTTTCTTATACACTAACAACGCAACTGTAGAAAGAGAAATTAGAAACACAATTCCATTTACAATAGCACCAAAAATCATAAGATACCTCGGAATAAACCTAAGCATAGAGGTGAAGGATCTATACTCTAGGAATTACAAAACCCTCATGAAAGAAATTGAAGAAGACACAAAAAGATGGAAAAATATTCCATGCTCATGGATCAGAAGAATAAACATTGTTAAAATGGCTATGCTACCCAGAGCAATCTATACCTTCAATGCCATCCCGATCAAAATTCGAATGACATTTTTCAAAGCGCTGGAACAAACAATCCTAAAATTTGTATGGAATCAGAAAAGACCCTGAATCACCAAGGAAATGTTGAAAAAGAAAAACAAAGCTGGGGGCATCACGTTGCCTGATTTCAAGCTCTATTACAAAGCTGTGATCACCAAAAGCATGGTACTGGCACAAAAACAGACATATAGACCAATGGAACAGAATAGAGAACCCAGATATGGACCCTCAACTCTATGGTCAAATAATCTTCGACAAAGCAGAAAAAACCTGCAATGGAAAAAAGAGAGTCTCTTCAATAAATGGTGCTGGAAAAATTGGACAGCCACATGCAGAAGAATGAAACTCAGCCATTCTCTAACACCATTCACAAAGATAAACTCAAAGTGGATGAAAGACCTCAATGTGAGACAGGAATCCATCTAAATCCTAGAGAAGAACATAGGCAGTAACCTCTTTGACATCGCCCACAGCAACTTCTTTCAAGATACATCTCCAAAAGCTAGTGAAACAAAAGCAGAAATGAACTTTTGGGACTTCATCAAGATAAAAATCTTCTGCACAGCAAAGGAAACAGTCAACAAAACAAAGAGGCAAGCCACAGAATGGGAGAAGATATTTGCAAATGACACTACAGATAAAGGGCTGGTATCCAAGATATATAAAGAACTTCTCAAACTGAACACCCAAAAAAACAAATAATCAAGTCAAAAAGTGGGCAGACGTTATGAAAAGACACTTCTCCAAAGAAGACATACAAATGGCTAACAGACACATGAAAAAATGTTCATCATCATTAGCCATCAGGGAAATCCAAATCAAAACCACATTGAGATACCACCTTACACCAGTTAGAATGGCCAAAATGGACAGGGAAAGAAACAACAAATGTTGGAGAGGTTGTGGAGAAAGGGGAACCCTCTTACACTGTTGGTGGGGATGCAAGTTGGTACAGCCACTTTGGAAAACAGTGTGGAGGTTCCTCAAAAATTTAAAAATAGAGCTACCCTGTGACCCAGCAATTGCACTACTGGGTATTTACCCCAAAGACACATATGTAGTGAAAAGAAGGGCCCTATGCACCCCAAAGTTCATAGCAGCAATGTCCGCAATACCCAAACTGTGGAAAGAGCTGAGATGCCCTTCAACAGATGAATGGATAAAGAAGATGTGGTCCATATATACAATGGAATATTACTCAGCCATCAGAAAAGATGAATACCCAACTTTTACATCCACATGGTTGGGACTGGAGGAGATTATGCTAAGTGAAATAAGTCAAGCAGAGAAAGTCAATTATCATATGGTTTCACTCATATGTGGACTATAAAAAATAGCATGGAGGACATTAGGAAAAGGAAGGGAAAAATGGGGGGGGAATTGGAGGGAGAGATGAACCATGAGAGACTATGGACCCTGAGAAACAGGGTTTTAGAGGGGAGGGGGGAGGGGGAATTGGTTAGCCCAGTGATGGGTATTAAGGAGGGCACGTACTGCATGGAGCACTGGGTGTTATATGAAAACAATGGATCGTGGATCACCACAGCAAAAACCAATGATGTATTGTATGGTGACTAACATAACATAATAAAATTAAAAAAAAAAAACAAAACATACTCAGGGTACTAAATGAGAAGAACATGCAGCCAAGGATATTATATCCAGCAAGGCTGTCATTCAGAATGGATGGAGAGACAAGGAATTTCCACCATTCACAGAATCTGAAAGATTAGGTGACCACCAAGCCAGCCCTGCAAGAAATATTAAGGGGGGTTCTATAAAGAAGAAAGACACCAAGAGTAATATAGACCAGAAATTTACATAGATAATCGATAGAAACATGGACTTCACAGGCAACATGATGGCGCTAAAATCATATCTTTCAATAGTCACTCTCAACAGGAACAGCATAAATGCTCCCATGAAACAGCACAGGGTTGCAGATTGGATAAAAAGACAGGACCCATCCATATGCTGTCTATAAGAGACTTATTTTGAACCAAAAGATACATCCAGACTGAAAGTGATGGGACAGAGAACCATTTTTCATGCCATCAGACCTCAAAAGAAAGCTGGGGTGGCCAATCACATATCAGACAAATTAGACTTTAAGCTAAAGTCTACAGTAAGAGATACAGAGGGACGCTATATCATTCTTAAAGGGTCTATCCAACAAGAAAATCTAGCAATTGTAAATATCTAGGCCCCCAACATGGGAGCAGCCAAATGCATAAGTCAACTGTTCACCAAAATAAAAAATCCTATTAATAATAATACTTCAGTAGTAGGAGACCTCAACACTCCACTCTCAGCAATAGACAGATCATCTAAGCAGAAGATCAACAAAGGAACAAGAGATCTGAATGACTGGACCAGATGGACTTCAGAAATATATACAGAACATTCCACCCTAAAACAACAGAATACTTACTCTTCTAGAACGCACACGAACTTTCTCCAGAATAGACCACATACAGGGTCCCAAATCAGGTCTCAACCGATACCAAGAGATTGAGATTATTCCCTGCATATTGTCAGACCACAATGCTTTGAAACTGAAACTCACAAGAAAAAAATTGGATGGAATTCAAACACGTGGAAGCTAAAGACCATCCTGCTTAAGAATGTTTGGGTCAACCAGGAAATTAAAGAAGAACTTAAACAATTCATTGAAACCAATGAGAAAGAAAACACATCGGTCCAAAACCTATGGGATACTACAAAGGTGGTCCTAAGGGGAAATACAACACCATCCAAGCCTCAATTGAAAAAGTAGAAAAATCATGAATTGACAAGTTAACCTTACACCTAAAGGAACTGGAGAAAGAACAGCAAATAAAATCTAAACCAAGCAGGAGAAGGGAAATAGTAAAGATTAGAGCAGAGATCATTGAAATAGAAACCAGAAAAACAGTAGAGCACATCAATGAAACTAGAAGCTGGTTCTTTGAAAGAAGTAATAACATTGATAAACCACTAACCAGACATAGCCAAAAAAAGAGAGAAAGGACCCAAATTCATAAAATTATGAATGAAAGGGGAGAGATCATGACTAACACCAAGGAAACAGAAACACTTATTAGAAATTATTATCAACAACTATATGCCAATAAATTAAGCAGCCTGGAAGAAATGGATGCCTTCCTGAAAACCTATAAACTATCAAGAGTGATAGAAATTGGAAGGAAGAAATTCACAACCTGAATAGGCCAATTATCAGTAACGAGATTGAAGCAGTGATCAAAAACCTCCCAAAAAACAAGAGTCCAGGGCCAGATGGATTACCAGGGAAATTCTACCAAACATTTAAAGCAGAAATAATACCTATTCTTCTGAAGTTGTTTCAAAAAATAGCAACAGAAGGAAAAGTTCCAAACTCATTCTATGAGGCCAGCATCACCTGGATCCCCAAGCCAGGCAAAGACCCCATCAAGAAGGAGGATTACAGACCAATATCCCCAATGAATATGGATTCCAAAATACTCAATAAGATCCCAGCCAATAGAATCCAACAGCACATTAAAAGTATTATCCATCACGACCAGGTGGGATTTATTCCTGGGAGGCAAGGGTGGTTCAACATTCACAAATCAATCAACATGATAGAACACATTAATAAAAGAAGAGACAAGAACTATATGATCCTCTCAATGGATGCAGAAAAAGCATTGGGCAAAATACAGCATCCTTTCCTGATTAAAACTCTTCAGAGTGTAGGGATAGAGGGAATATTCCTCAAATTCATAAAACCATCTATGAAAAGTCCACAACGAATATCATCCTCAATGGGGAAAAGCTGAGAGTTTTTCCCTTAAGATCAGGAACACGACAAGGATGCCCACTCTCGCCACTATTGTTCGACATAGTACTAGAAGTCCTAGCCTCAGCAATCAGACAACAAGAAGAAATAAAAAGCATCCAAATGAGCAAAGAAGAAGTCAAACTCTCTCTCTTCGCAGATGACATGACATTCTATGTGGAAAACCCAAAAGACTCCACCCCCAAATTACTAGAACTCATACAGCAATTCAGTAATGTGGCAGGATGAAAATCAATGCACAGATATCAATTGCCTTTCTATACACTAAAAATGTAACTGTAGAAAGAAAAATTAGGGAATCAACTCCATTTACAATAGCACCAAAAACCTTAAGATACCTTGGAATAAACCTAACCAAAGAGGTAAAGGACCTATACTCTGGAAACTACAGAACACTTAGGAAAGAAATGGAGGAGGACACAAAAAGATGGAAAAAACATTCCATGCTCATGGATTGGAAGAATAAATGTTAAAATGTCTATGCTGCCCAGAGCAAACCATACTTTCAACCCCATCTGGATCAAAATACCAATGGCATTTTTCAATGAGCTGGAAAAAACAATCCTAAAATTTGTATGCAACCAGAAAAGACCCTGAATCACCAAGGAAATGATGAAAAAAGAAAAACAAAACTGGGGGCATCACGTTGCCTGATTTCAAGCTATATTGTAAAGCTGTGATCACCAAGACAGCATGGTACTGGCACAAAAGCAGACACATACATCAGTGGAATAGAATAGAGACCAGAAATGGACCCTCAACTCTATGGTCAACTAATCTTTGACAAATCAGGAAAAAATATCCAATGGAAAAAAGTCTCTTTAATCAATGTTGCTGGGAAAATTGGACAGCTATATACAAAGGAATGAAACTCAACCATTCTCTAACACCATACACAAAGATAAACTCTAAATGGATGAAAGACCTCACTGTGAGACAGGAATCCATCAAAATCCTACAGGAGAACATAGGCAGTAACCTCTTTGGCATCGGCCACAGCAACTTCCTTCATGACACGTCTCCAAAGGCAAGGGAAACAAAAGTGAAAATGAACTTTTGGGACTTCATCAAGATAAAAAGCTTCTGCACAGCAAAGGAAACAGCCAACAAAACTAAGAGGCAACCCACGGAATGGGAGAGGATATTTGCAAAGGACATTACAGATAAAGGGCTGGTATCCAATATCTATAAAGAACTTCTCAAACTTAACACCCAAAAAACAAATAATCAAGTCAGAAAATGGGCAGAAGACATGAAAAGACACTTCTCAAAAGAAGACATATAAATGGCTAACAGACACATGAAAAAATGTTCATCATCATTAGCCATCAGGGAAATCCAAATCAAAACCACACTGAGATACCACCTTACACCAGTTAGAATGGCCAAAATGGACAGGGAAAGAAACAACAAACGTTGGAGAGGTTGTGGAGAAAGGGGAACCCTCTTACACTGTTGGTGGGAATATAAGTTGGTACAGCCACTTTGGAAAACAGTGTGGAGGTTCCTCTAAAAATTGAAAATAGAGCTACCCTGTGACCCAGCAATTGCACTACTGGGTATTTACCCCAAGGATACAGATGTAGTGAAAAGAAGGGGCACAAGCACCCCAATGTTCATAGGAGCAATGTCCGCAATAGCCACACTATGGAAGGAGCCGAGATGCCCTTCAGCAGAAGAATAATCAAGAAGATGTAGTCCATATATACAATGCAATAATAGCCATCAGAAAGGATGAATAGCCACCATTTGCATCGACATGGATGGAAGTGGAGGGCACTATGCTAAATGAAATAAGTCAAGCAGAGAATGACAATTACCATATGGTTTCACTTATATGTGGAACATAAGGAATAGCATGGAGGACATTAGGAGAAGGAAGGGAAAAATGAAGGGGGGGGATCAGAGGGGGTGACAAACCATGAGAGTCTATGGACTCCAGGAAACAAACTGAGGGTTTCAGACCGGAGGGGGTTTGTGGGGATAGGCTAGCTCGGTGATGGGTATTAAGGAGGGCATGTATTGCAATGAGCACTGGGTGTTATAATCAAACAATGAATCATGGAGCACTACATCAAAAACTAATGAAGTACTGTATGGTGACTAATATAACATAATAAAAAACTCACAAAAAACCAAATTCTCCATCAAGCATAAAAAAAAAAAAGGAAACCCACTGTGAGTTTCCTCAGAGTCACACTGTCCAAGACCATTCTGGCCAACACATGGGTACAGTTCTTTCCTTCTATTTTTATTGTGTATTGTGTACATTTCCTCCCCCAACCTTTTAAAATTGAGAAATGTAACACACACCCAGAAAGGTGCATAAATCTCGCAAATAATGCTGTGTTCACTTTGTGCTGCAGTGTAGCAAAGGACCACAAATTTGGGAACTTAACAAATGCACTTACCAGGCCTCCTGGGTGGCTCAGTCATTAAGCGTCTGCCTTCAGCTCAGGTCATGATCCCAGGGTCCTGGGATCGAGCCCCACATCGGGCTCCGCGCTCAGCGTGGGGCCTGCTTCTCCCTCTTCCTCTGCTGTTCCCACTCCCTGTGCTCTCCTACTCTGTCAAATAAAGTAATAAGATCTTTAAAAAATGCACTTACCTCCCCTTCTGGGGGGCAAGAGCAGGGGCTCGGCTGTAGCTGGGTCTGGCTCAGGGTCTCACGGGGCTGTAATCCAGGTACAGACTGAGCTTTCTTCTCATCTCGAGGTGCCAGTCATTCAGGCTCATTCAGGTCCCCAGCAGATGCATATTCTCATGATTGCATGACTGAGGGCCCCAGCTTCTTCCTGGCTGCTGGCTGGAGACCACCCTCAGGTCCTGGAGGCTGCCCACAGTCCCCTGCCACGTGGCCCTCTCAGGGGCTGTTCACTTGGCGGTTTGCTCTTGCCAGGCCAGCAGGCGAGTCTCCAGTCATCCCGGGAACATGAGCATGATGGGCATGACATCCATCATCCTTCCCATTTGACATGACATCATCAAGGGAGGGACATCCTGCCCTTTTCAACAAATTCTGTTATTGGTTAGAAGCACATGACCGGTCCAGCCCACACTCACAGGGAGGGGATGATACAGGCTGTTGACTCACTGGGGGTCCCCTTGGGGTGTGCCTAAGTGGAACCCAGGTGACGAAACTGAACATCGACCACCAACCCAGAAGCCTAACTTACCCACCCCCATCTCCACTTAGAGGTAAGACTAGTGCCGAGCTGGAGCCGGCTCATGAGAACCCAAAGTTAAATTTTCAGGAATTCTGTGGGCTTGCTGTCAAACAGATATTATCTAAAAGTTTAATTATACAAGTTTACAATGATATCAGTACTGTTGACAACAAGGTCTCAAACACATTACTTCCCAATTCTCCTACCATGACCTATGCTTTTGGGGTTATTTACGTTTATTGGATCCATGTGCTGGAAATAGCATTC
>NC_058416.1:60359460-60409159 GCF_002201575.2 Neomonachus schauinslandi
TCACTAACACATTTTCCCTTGTAAGACGTGTGGAACAGAAGATGAAATCCATCCAGATGACAGCACACAACATCATACTATGTTTTAGGAATCATTACACATATATGTTTATTTTATTTTAAGATTTTATTTTTAAGTAATGTCAACACCCAGTGTGGGGCTCAAACTGACAACCCTGAGCTCAAGAGTCAGTGCTCCAGGGACTGAGCCAGCCAGTCCCCCTCTAGATGCATATTTTCAAGCCAGAGTGTCACCTGTAGCTTATCCGAGGCCCCAGGCTGTGCTTTCTGCCTCCAAATGAGAAAGCTAATTAAAGAGATGAACTTTCTGTGGAGCCTCCCGTGCATAACAGAGATTTCACCCCAAAGCAGTGTTTGTTTGCCTGGGAACTGGCAGTGAGCCTGGAGTTCAGAACCCACATTGTCTGAATGCCCTGCTTTTAACATAAAATGCTGTCTCTGGGTCAAATATGTAGAAAGCCTTGGCAGCTCAGCTCAAGAGAGCTCACACTTTGTGTGGTTGTTGTTGTTTCTTTGTGTTTGTTTTTTCCTCTCATTTTAAAGTCAAACAAACCAACCTGTGGAGCCAGGGAATCCCCAGGGCCTCTCCATTGGGCGGTAATGTATTTCCTGTAAAATAAAGGCAGAGTATATGTATCTTTTTTACTACACTTTGCCTCACTTTGCATCACAAAGGAGGAGAAGGAGGAAGAGATCCCTAATCAATGACTCACACAATATCATCTATCCTTCCAGATCCTGTTCCCTGAGGTCACATTCCTGACCTGGAGCCCCCTCTCCAGAGACTCCATGTCCTCCTTTCCCAAGACCACCATGCAGTCCCTGCTTCTGTGCCCCAGGACCCCTGGCCTGGCCTTGGCTGCCACTGACAGGCCTCCAGGCCTGGGGAGAGGAATGGGAGGGAAGGAGCTGAGGGGTGAGGTCTTTGGGCATCAGATCCTGGATCCACAGGACTGGGGAGAATGAATGAACCCACACTTGTTAAAAGAGTGCTTCTCTGCATGGGTCCCAGAGCGCCCTGGGGGACCTCTCCTTGTCTCCCTCCCTTTCTCCATAGGATCCAGCCACAGGGCTCTCAGGCACACACCAGGCTCTGCTGAGATATTTCTGGGTGCAAGCTAATCCCTCCTAAGGGCCCTGCAGGGGATGAGCATTTATGGCCACCTTCCTGCCTGGGAGGAGCTGGACTCTCAGCTGTGACCATAGGGATTCACCGCCATGACAGCACCTGCCCAGTGTCCTCCACACACATTAATTATCACCTCGCCCTGCTGGTTCTGTTGTCCTTTCCTCACTCAGCGGAGCCCCTTCTTCTTTGCAGTCTCCAAACCTGACAGCCGAGACTCCAATTTTATTCCCGCTGTCCTTCCCCTCACAGATACAGGAGGACATGGGTCCTATGGGACCCCCTCCTCAGCATGTCTGACATGTTCCTTCTTTGTTTTCCGATTTATTTCCCTGTCACGGATTCCTCACACCCGTGCACGCTCCTCTTGTCTGATGTGAGTCTACTGTAGCCATAAGATGTCTGGTCATGCACACAGTCTAGTGTGTGTGACATCTTCCCTGCCAGGTCTCCACTGCCCATGGAGAATGATTTGCTCGGGGGTTGGCCCCACAGCCCGCAGCATCCAACCCACCCCCGGGGTTACTGTCACATGTCACTCTGCTCATGTGAGGGTCTGTGTCTGCTCTCCCACTTGGCCTGTGTCACTAACAAAGCAGGGAGGGGACTAAAAATGATATTACAAGCCTCCTCTGTAGCAGCTGAATTTTAGTATAAAGCCAAGCTGTGGATAGACAATGTTCTGTGCGTTTGTAGATGTATTTTATTTTTATATTTGGTGGTGGCGGTGGTGCTCACAAGGGAGGTCCTCATAGGAACTGAAGACCATTATAGAGGCAACACATTCTTTCTGTATCTTTAAAGTTCAACCTGTATTATTACATCTACAAGCCCATACAATTGAAAAGTGACTTCAGGGGTCTTTCATGTAATTGGCCAGTTGTATAGTCAGCTAATTCAGTGCTTCGAAAATTTAAACTCTAATTAGTTTCACATATTGGTTTTTCTTAACTAAGTAAATTATTTTACAGAATTAATCATCCTTATTCCTGAAATAGTAATTAAAATGAAATATATTAAACTTATATGTGTGGAACCAAATAATGCACATCAACTAAGTAAGATTTTGATTGACAACATATCTAAAATAGTCAGTTATGCCATTTAAAATTGGGTTTTCAAACATGTCTCTATACTGTATTATAGCCAATATTTCAGAAGATACTTAAGTGCACATAACCCTTCTCATCACAGAAATAGTAACTCAAATATTTGATTTTTCTCCACCTGTCTGGTATACATTTCAAATTGTCCTGGGGTTGACCAGCAGGCTCCTCCCACGGAGGAGGTCAGCCGGGGAACCAGGTGTGACGCTGACACCTTGCCTGGGACCTGCAGCTGTCAAGTTCCAGATAATTCTCTTTCCTTCCTAGTTCATGTCCTGAGCCCCTTGTGAATGGCACTGAGTTGTGTGCTTCACACATAACAAGAGGTGGCTCTGCTGTCCAGTCACCAGATCTGTCAGCCCTGGGGTCTGTCCGTGCACGTCTGCACACGTCTGAGGACACGGGAAGGTGCTGTGCGCTGGAGGCTCTTTCCCAGGCTCCAGGCACCTCGTGCAGCCACTCGAGGGCTGAGAGTGACGTGTGGCCGCAGCCCTGGCTCCCGCCTTCAGGGGACTGACGTCCGTGCGCATGAAGGCGGTTTAAAGCTCACACTCACGTACCGTCTCTGCCATGGAAGCAAAAGGCATTACTTTTGCCTTTACCATTTTGCCATTACCACATCCCTGCCTCAGGGATGTGGGTGGCAGAGAGGGACACTGAGGGGGTCCGAGCACATCTGTAGATTTCTGGGTGAAGAGCTCAGCGTTGGCTGCACCTTGGCCTGGACCCGCCTCCCCCCGCCATGCTCCCCAGGTTCTGCACTGGTGACAGACATGATGCAGCAGGGGACTCTGCTTCTCTCTCCTCCTCTGCTCAGGTATCTCCTGACGGGATAGATCTGAAGCAGATACACATCAGGCCCCTGACCCACCAGCACTCAGCCTCCATGGGCTCCTTTCCACACCTCCTTCTGCACCTGATACGAATGTGAAGATCCTGAAGCCAAGAACCATGCTGGGGACAGTGGTGGCAGCATCTCCATGGCCTGGCCAGTTCCTGTCATGACACAGCCCCTCTCTGTCTCCTGTCAGCTGAGTCCTCAGCGGTGCTATGGACACACGTGGCAAGTCTTCTGTCTCCCCGGGAGAGGCCAAGCCCTCCTCAGCACGACTGGGGCGGACTCAGATTGGGTCCTAACCAGGGACCTCACTCAGGGACAAAAGGTCAAGGCTCAAGTCACTAAGAGATAAAATACCTTTTAGGACACTTACCGGGTGCTCTGATTGTCCCCCATTCCCTCTGTGGCTGGCACCTCTCACTCTGAAAGTCACACAGCGAGTTCCGTGGACACCTACAGAAGTCGAGCATGTCAAGAGCACAATGGTTAGTCACCTGGAGAACCTAAATCAGATGGTCCATGAGCTTGAGCTGGTCAGCGGGAGAAGAGAACTGGTGACTTTGAGAGCTCACACTCCTTGGCCCCCAAATGTGGGGGAGACAGTGGTGTTTGCTCTGGGCCTCTAGGGCCCATGGGGGAGAGCCACCTGGAGATGCTTTAAATCCTGCTCCAGAGAGCCTCCCAAAAGGTAGAATACTGACCTCAACAGGCAGGTAGGCTTGTAGGGATGCCCTGAATTTACCCACAAACCTGACTCTGAAAATTAGGCCTGTTATCAATCATGGGGCTGTTGTTCATTGAGTCATTGTTAATAAATACACCCATTGTTGTGCTGAACAAGGTTGTCCTATGTCGGTGTGGACAGGGTCCTCTGTGTCAGCAGTGAGTGCAGACTGCATAGCTGTTTCTCACTATGGGCTTGCTTTCTCTGATAGATTACAAACTCTTGTGGATCACCTGTTGTCTTGCTTTGACCACAAAATCTCCTCAGAGGAAGTACGTGCTACTTGTGGACAAGGGGTCAGAGCCCATGCTCACCCTGCCCCTTAGTCTCCCATTCTGCCTCCCTGACCAGCATTATTCCAAGAATGGCTTCTAATCCATGTCAGCATGGGGGGCACCTGACCACATGGAGGCTTGTGGAGGGAGAGCAGCTTCAGTAAGAGGTAAGGATGTTGTGACCCTTCAGTTTCTGATGAAAGGAGCCCAGGTGAAAAATCCTTCCCCATTTTGTTAATAAGAAGCCCAGTCAGGGCATGCACAGCTCTGGGAAATCACTGGGACTCACTGAGGACAATGCCCTGATCCCAGAGTTTGCAGAGGAGGGGTCTGAGGCAGTGGGGATTTGATTTAGGAGGGGCTGAGAGCATGGGGTTCAAGGCTGCCCCCACACTGAGCAGACAGAAACCAGTTGGGCTCTCAGGGCTTTGGCCCATGAGGAGGTGTTTGCCTTGAGACCAGAAGGGGGTGCTCTGGGCCTGTTCTGTGGTCCTTACAGAGCTGCTCAGAAAGGACCTTTCAAACAAAGGAGCCTGTACTTGGAGGCTGGGTCCTGTGCTCTCTGATGGGGACTCAGCAGTCTCCAGAGGGCTTTGTCTCCAGAACAACTCTTAACACTCATAACACTTAACTGGGATCCGCTGATGAGACTGTAAATGTAAACCCCACCCCCACCCCAATGCACACTGCCCAACATGGCCTGATCTGTCCTTGAAGTCCCCTTAGGAATTCAGGCAACCCTGTATATTTAAAAGGTCTGCAGAGGAGGAAAATGGCAGTTGTTCCTTACTCAGATTTTGAAAAATGGTTCCTTTCATGGTTCTCAAGCTGTCCTCCAAATCAACCCTGCTATCACCAAGAAACTGACATCTCAGTTAATCTCCAACAAAACAGCAGGGATTGCAAAGCTAGGGGTCCAATTTTCAGTTACCCCTGACTGCCAAGTGATACTTGAGCAGGTCTGATCTGCAGGGGACGGAGCCAAGAGTGGGTCCTGCTGCTCACAGACTGGGACTCCCCTCCTCCTCTGGATGGAGACGTGCTATGGGATGCTTATTCCAGCAGGATCCACATCCTGAGAGGTCTCACTCTGACAGAGGGGTCCTGTGAAAACATTGCTTGACAAGAAGGAGTATTTTAGAGGCACACACAGTGTTCAGCTGTGCTTCCGATTGTCCAATTCCACTATTAACAAGGCTAAGCAACAGAAATCAGGAAGGAGCCCCACTCTTCAAAATGCCAACACATTGTTGCATCCGGTTGTTATTTCACGGCAACTCCAGAGAGTTGCCCACACATCTGCTGCTTCCTCTTATTCCACGTGGTTCAGGTCATGTTCTTTACAAAAATCATGAAAAACTATGCAGTAAGAAAGAATTCCTTGAGTTCAGAGAAATATAAGAACTGAAAGTTCTTGTCTTTATGTCCAAAGCAATCAGAAGAAAAGAACTTAAAACAATTAGAGCAGAAATCAATGAAATTGAAAACAGGACATCAATAGAGAAAAGTCAACAAAACCCAAATCTGATTCTTTGAAAAGACCAACAAATTTGACAAGCCCTTAGCCAGGCTAACCAGGAAAAAAGAAAGAAGACACGGATTACCAACATCAGACTTGAAAAGGGGGTCATCTCTACTGATTTCATACACATTAAATGGATAAAGAATTATTATAAGCAACCCTTCCTACAAACTTGATACCCAGGGTGAAATGGATCACTTCCTTGAAAACTACCAAAACTCACACAAGAAGAAATAGATAGTGTGAATAGACCTATAACTATTAAAGAAAATGAATCAATAAATAATCATCTTACAAAAGACAACACCAGACACAGATGGTTTCACTGGTGAATTCTACCAAATACTTAAGGAAGAAATATTGCCAGTTCTCTTAAAACTCTCTCAGAAAACAGAAGCAGGGCGCCTGGGTGGCTCAGTTGGTTAAGCAACTGCCTTCGGCTCAGGTCATGATCCTGGAGTCCCGGGATCGAGTCCCGCATCGGGCTCCCTGCTCGGCGAGGAGCCTGCTTCTCCCTCTGACCCTCCCCCCTCTCATGTACTCTCTCTCATTCTCGCTCTCTCAAATGAATAAATAAATCTTTAAAAAAAAAAAAAGAAGAAAAGAAAACAGAAGCAGAGGGAACAACTCCAATTCATTCTATGAGGTCATTATTGCCTTCATACCAAAAGCAGAGAAAGAACTAAAAGAAAGAAAAACTGCAGAATATTTCTTATGCATAGATGCAAAAATCCTTAACAAAATATTAGTAAATCAAATCCAACAATGTATAAAAGGACTTATACATCACAGTGAAGGAATTTACTCCATGTAGGCAAACTGGTTCAACATTCAAAAATCAGTTCAAATAATTCACCACCTCAACAGGCTAAAGATGAATGATCATAAGATCATATTGTTTCAGAAAACAACTTTAGACAAAACCAACATCCATTCATGATAAAAGCTCTTAGCAAATTAGAAATATAAGTTAATTTTCTCAACTTGATAAAGAATGAGAAAGAATATCTGTAAAAATCCAACAGCTATAATATACACATAATGACATACTTGATGGTGAGAAACTGGATGCTTTACCCCAAAGACTAGGAATAAGACAAGGATGTCCTTTCCAATTGTATTGGAAGTCCTAGGTCTTAGAAATAGAAATAAATGGTATACAGACTAGGAAGGAAGACATAATTTAATCCACAGATGACATGATTACCTATGTAAAGTATCCCAAAGAACCAACCACCACCACCAACAGCAACAAAAGCCTCCTGGAAGTGATTATGGTAAGGTCCCAGGAAAGGCTAATATACAAAAATCAATTGCTTTTTTTTATATACCAGCAGTGAACATGTGGAATTTGAAATTGATGTAAATGACCATTTACATTTGCATAAAATGAAATATTTAAATACAGATCTAACAAAACACGTGTAAGATCTATATGGAAGAAACTACAAAACTTAGAGGAAATCAATGGCGAGATATTCCATATTCATTGATTGGAAGACTTAATATTGTTAAAATGTCAGTCCTTATTGATTTGATCTATGCATTCAGTGCAATCCCAGGAAATCCCCAACAAGTTATTTTGTGGATGTTAACAGGCTGATTCTAAACTTTATACGGAAAGACTCAGAATAACCAACACAATACTCCTCTAAGAAGAGGAACAAAGTTGGAGAGCTGACATTACCCATGCTCAAGATTTACTATGAAACTACAGTAATTCAAGACAGTGTGATATTGGTGAAAGAATATACAAATAGATCACTGGAACAGAGAGCCCAGAAATAGACCTGCACAAATATAGTCAACAGATGCCTGACAAAGATGCAAAGGCAATTCAATGGAAGAAGCATATTCCTTTCAACAAAGAGTTCTGGAACAGTTGGATGCCTATCTGCAAATACATTAGATATAGATGAGAGAGAGAGAGAGAGAGAAAGAGAGAGAGACCTACCACATTTCACAAAAATTAGCTCAAGATGAATCATAAAGCTCTATGCAAAATGCAAAACTATATAATTTTTTTATTATGACATAGGAGAAAAATCTGGGTGACCTTGGGTTTGGTGATGAGTTTTTAGATATAACACCAAAAGCACAATCCATGATAGAAAATTTATGTTGGGCTTTATTAAAATTTAAAAACTCCTGCTTTGCTGAAGACAGATTGGGAGAAAAATATTTGCAAAACACATATCTGATAAATGACTTGTATCCAAGAACTCTTAAAAGAAAGAACTCTTAAAACTCAAAAATAAGAAAACTCACTTTAAAGGTGGACAAAAGGTCTGAGCAGACACCTCATGAAATAAAATGTACAGATGGCAAATTAGTATATAAAAAGATGCTCACATCATTCGTCAGTAGTGCATTATAAATTAAAACAACAATGAGAGACCACAACACACCTGTTAGAATGGCTGAACTCCAAAAATCTAACAATTCCAAATGCTGATGAAGATGCAGGGCAACTGGAGCTCACATTTGTTATTGGCAGAAATGCAAAATGATACAGGCACCTTGGAAGGCAGTTTGGCAGTTTCTTACAAAGCTAAACATAGTCTTACCATATGATCCAGCAATTGCACTCCTTGGTATTTACCCAATTGAACTGAAAACTTATGCACACACAAAAACCTCTAGATGGATGTTTATATCAACTTTATTTATAATTGCAAAAAACTGGAAGCAACCAAGATGTGCTTCGATAGGTGAATGGATAAACAAACTGGTACATCCATATAATGGGATACTATTCAGCAATACAAAGAAATGAGCTTTCAAGCCATGAAAAGACAGGGAGGAACTTTATATAGATATTGCTAAATTTTAAAAAGCCAGTCTGGAAAGGCTACATACTGTATAAGTTCAAGTCTATGACATTCTGGAAAAGACAAAACTATGTGACAATAAAAAGATTAGTGATTGACAAGAGTTTGGAATGAGGCAGGAACAGATGGGTAAATGGAATTCAAGGGATTTTCAGGGCAGAGAAACTGTTTTGCATAATGCTGTAATGCAGATACATGACATTATGCATTTGTAAAAATCTATAAAACTTTACAACGCAGAGTGAATGTTAATGTATGCAATTTTTTTTTTTTAATTTAGGAGCTTGGGAGAATCCCCTCCCCCAAAATGCAGCCTTGGTACTGTTAACCTTAAAAACAGAACTGTCAGTTATTTTACCAGCAAAAAATGGGCTTATTTGGGAACAGAAGAGAATTATAATACAGGACAAGCAAGCCATGGCAAAACCACAGGCAAGTCCCAAGAACAAAGGAGAGGAGGCTCTTTTACAGAGAAAAGGCAGCGGTTGACAAGGCTATTATAAACTAAAAGTCCATGGAAGTAATCTGGGAGTTCTAAGTTTAGTGGCTTCTCATTGGCTGGGCTGTCACTGTCTCTCATTGGCTCGGCTGTTGTGGAGAGGGGAGGAGGGTAGTAAAGTAGTATCCACTTCCAAGATGGGTCTCTTCATTGGGTCTGCAGTTGAAACTGAGTGGCAGGGCTGAGAGCTCCCCTTGGCAGCCTCCCAGTGCCATTCCAAATGAGGTTTCCTTTTATTAATTTTCACAGCTAAGAGAAGAGAACTTACTACAAATAGGTGAAACAACCTCATTGAAGGTATGGGTGAACAAGTGCTGACCTAAGTAACTTTGGGCATGAATGGAGTCTGTAAGACTAAAGGCATGAGGCGCTGCAGGTAGGTAATGTACCCTACTCAATGAAACTTAGTCCCATGGGGATATGGCTAACCATTCTGCTGCTGCCATAGGTGTGTGCTGGAATTGAATGGCTGAGTAAAGAGACGGTGGGTGGTGGGAGCCAGGTTCTCACTGTTAGAGCTGAAATTTCAGATCAGCAAGGGGAGGAGGCTAGAATGACCCATGAGGTACTGGATTGCAGTTAGAGATGTTAATAAGAGCTCGTGTTTAACCTTGCATACATACAGATGGCTACATACAGAAATGTTTATAGAAAGAGGATAGGAAGGGGGAGGAAGGAGGGAGGGAGGGAAGGAAGGAAGGAAGGTAGGAAGGAAGGAAGGAAGGAAGGAAGGGAGGGAGGGAGGGAGGGAGGGAAGGAAGGAGGGGAGGGGAGGGGAGGGAGGAAAGAAGGAAAGAAGACATTGATGAGGGCATGTCAAAGGGACACAGGAGCCTGAAAGAGCCCCCAGTGGCCAAAGCAGGAGCAATGTAAGCAACAAAATAATGTAGGAATGGATTATAACCCAAAGTACAAAATAAATATCCATGAGTCCATAATGATATAAATGACTGATGAAATTAATAAATGAGTAAGAAGAGACAAATGTACATCATGGAGACTACGGTTAATAATACTTAGTATATAGGGGCGCCTGGGTGGCTCAGATGGTTAAGCGTCTGACTTCGGCTCAGGTCATGATCCCAGGGTCCTGGGACCGAGTCCCACATCAGGCTCCCTGCTCAGTGCAGAGCCTGCTTCTCCCTCTCCCTCTGCCATTCCCTCTGCTTGTGCTCTTCTATCTATCTCTCTGTCAAATAAATAAATAAAATCTTAAAAAAATAATAATAATACTTAGTATATATTTGGGGGCACCTGGTGGCTCAGTGGGTTAAGCATCCAACTCTTGATCTCAGCTCACTTCCTGATCTCAAGAGTTATGTGTTCAAGCCCCACATTGGAGCCTACTTTAATAATAATAATAATAATAATAATAATAATAATAGTGTATATTTGAAGGTTGCTAAGAGAGTAGATCTTGAACGTTCTCATCACAAGAAAAAATTCAGTAACTATGTACAATGACAGATTAAATTAATGAGACTTACTATGCTCATTTAGCAATATATACAAATATCAAATCATTGTGTTGTACATCAAAACTAATATGTTGTATGTCAGTTATACCTCAATAAAAAAATAAATGTGTAAGAAGAGACAAATCACCAGTGCAGAATTCCAAGTAACATTTGTAGATACCCCACTCTGAAGGAGGGGGAGCATAACTCCCTGCTCCTAAAGCGTGCACCGTGCATGGAGATTCCTTCCAGAAAGGGCAGTGTGGAAGGGGGAAAGAGAGAAACTTCATAGTGGAGAAACTGACAAACACTACTTCAGCCAGGAGAGCAAGGTCATCATCACTGCCCACAAATCATGTTGGTAGCCTGCACTCTTTGTTTTTTTTTAACATTTTTTATTTAAATTCAATTAATTAACATATAATGTATTATTGGTTTCAGAGATACAGGCCTGTGATTCTTTAGTCTTATATAACACCCAGTGCTCATTACATCACATGCCCTCCTTAACATCCATCACCTAGTTACCCCCTCCCCCCACCTCCCTCCCGTCCAGTAACCCTCAGTTTGTTTCCTACGATTAAGAGTCTCTTATGGTTTATCTTCCTCTCTTGTTTCATCTTGTTTTACTTTTTCCTCTCTTCCCCTATGATCCTCTGTTTTGTTTCTTAAATTCCACATTTCAGTGAGATCCTATGATAATTGTCTTTCTCTGATTGACTTATTTCGCTCAGCATAACACCCTCCAGTTCCATCCACATCATTGCAAATGGCAAGATTTCATTCTTTTTGATGGCTGTATAATATTCCATTGTATAAATACACCATATCTTCTTCATCCATTCATCTTTATCCATTCTATAGTTTGGCTATTGTGGACATTGCTGCTATAAACATTGGGGTGCAGGTGCCCCTTTGTTTCAATACCTTTGTATCTTTGGGGTAAATACCCAGTAGTGCAATTGCTGGGTCATAGGGTAGCTCTATTTTCAACTTTTTGAGGACCCTCCATACTGTTTTCCAGAGTGGCTGCACCAGCTTGATTCCCATCAACAGTACACGAGGGTTCCCCTTTCTCCCCATCCTCGCCAATATCTGTGGTTTCCTGACTTGTTAATTTTAGCCATTCCAACTGGTGTGAGGTGGTATCTCACTGTGGTTTTGATTTGTATTCTCCTGATGCCCAGTAATGTGGAGCATTTTTTTCACTGGCACTTTTCTCTGTGGCCTTGTTCCCATAATCCCAGTCTATTCAGAGGAAAATATCACAATTTTCTCTGGAGAAGCAGCCTGTAATACACCTGACCATTATGCCTCAAAATTGTCAGGGTCATCAAAGACAAGGGAAGTCAGAAATTGCCTTAGCCAAGAAAACTGAGCCTAGGGACATGATGACTACATGCAATGTGGTACCCTGGGGGAGGTCATAGAACAGAAAAAGGAGATTTGGTAAAAACTAAGAAAATCTGGGGGCGCCTGGGTGACTCAGTCAGTGAAGTGTCTGCCTTCAGCTCAGGTCATGATCTCAGGGTCCTGGGATCGAACTCCGCATCGGACTCCCTACTCATCGGGGAGCCTGCTTCTCCCTCTCCCTCTGCTTCTCCCCCCTGCTCATGCTCTCTCGCTCTCTCTGGCTCTCTCTCAAATAAATAAATAAAATCCTTAAAAAAAAAACTAAGAAAATCTGAATAGAGTCTTTGGACTTTAGTTAATAATGATGTATCAATATTGGTTCACTAATTGTAATAAATATAGCATTATAATGTAAGATATTACGTAGGAAAACTGCCGGGAGGTATATGGAACTCTATGTACTGTGAGTTCAATTTTTCTGTAAATCTAAACTGTTCTAAAAATGATGCCTATTGGGTTTTTTGCTAAGTTTAAGAAATGGGGGGGGCGGGCAGGAAGACAAACCTTTTCAGAAGGTTACGGACTGTTTAGAAGGCAGTGGGTTGTTCCAGAGTTTGGAATGGACATTTTTGCTGACCTTATTCAGTCCCCAGGTACCTTTGGATTTACACCACAAACTTTCCACAACCAGCCACTGCTCTAATGCTCCAAATGTAAAAAAAGTCCAGTTCCTTCTCTCTTTCTCCCCAAACATACAGTGAGCTCCATCTGGGGTTTTGCCACCTGTATCCACCCCAAAAAATCCTGATGGTAATCTTTCTTGGACTTTCTCAAACTTAGGGCTCTGTCATCATTGTCAATGGACCTCACAAACCCCTACCTTGCTCCTACCTTGCGTACACACTTCAAAGCGAATTATTGGTTGTGTCGTCTTCCTGCAGTGCTTCTCAAGGTCATGGCTGGCCCACCGCTCTTCTAGTGCACGTCGTGCCTATGGGGCCTCCTGCAAGTCTGTTGTCTCCTTGCTGTTTTATCAAAGACTCACTTATCAGCTGATTTTTGTAAACTTGTAAAACTTAAAGCATAACATACTTACTGCAAAGTATGCAAACATTTTTGTCAGTGTTCACAGAAATATAGAGGCATAATTTTTATTCACTAAAATGCATAAATTTCAAGTGCATTCATTCATCTCAATGCAGTTTTTACAAATGAAGGAACTCCTATAGCTGCTACCAGGCTCAAGATAGGCAGCACTGCCAGCCGTGTGTGTGTGTGTGTGTGTGTGTGTGTGTGTGTGTGTGACTTGCCAGCAGGAGATGGAATGCCTTTTCCTGATCGCTATTGTTCTGAGTTGTAGGCACACTTCTTCTGTGTTTCCAGTCGAGTGTCACAGTTTCCAGGGTCTTGCCTCATTGCAGTTCATGTTAAATGTTTCCAGGCTGCTGCCGACACTGATTCCACACTGCTTTCTCTCAGAGAAACATAATGAACTTCTTGATTTATGTTTTTCAGATAAGGAGTCTGATCATGATTGCCACATGGCTTATCTTTAAAAACAATTCTGTGTTTCTCATAGGGACAGCTGAGACTTCACTGAGTTTGAGCTGAATTTACTGATGAGCTGGGAGGAGCGGCACTGAGCCGGCTCCCAGCAACCCTCCTGCATCCGGCCAAACACTGTGAGCTGGGTGGGACACAGATCTGCAGAGAGGACCAGGCTGTGCTCGGTCTCCAGCCCTCAAGACCCTCCATGAAGTCTTCTGTCTTTACTGTGAAAGGAAGGAATTCTTCCAGAACTTTCCACTGGCTTTGGGCACCTTTTCCCTGATCCATGGTTCTGGCAGACCTCCTGGTCGGTGAGGTCCTGGGGTTCCCTTACAGACACACTCATGGTATCGTGGTTAAGCCCACAAGCTTCAGGCCACTAACTAGCTCTCAAATGGAGATTGAAATTAGGATGTTTCTTATAGGCCTTGCATAGGTTTACACGAGCCAGTGCAGACAAAATAATGCCCAGTAATGTGGAGCATTTTTTTCACTCTTGATGAAAATGGCACTTGTCTCTGTGGCCTTGTTCCCATAATCCCAGAGCGGAGCATGGTGTCTGGCCCATGGCAGCCACCACATTTTAAGTGGACTTCCCCTGGATGCTGATATTGGGGGTGGGGAGGGCAGGAGTCCTGGTCGAGCTAAGTGGGGATCAGACCCTTCCAGGCACCCCTGACAAATGGGCGGGGTCTGGGGGTCTTGTGGGCATCACACTACATTCACCCAATACTCAGCCTCATGGTGAACAAGGGGAAGGTCCCTCTGCACCCGGCTCACACCGTTCCTAAAATCCTCCTCACACTGAATTTCAACAGTCCATTTACCTGTGCCTCTGCAGTTGGTACAGAGTTTCTCAACCTCAGCAGCACTGACATTTGGGGCCAGCTGATCGGTGGTTGTCGGGGCCTATGCTGCCCGTTGTGGGATGTTTGGCAACACCACTGGCCTCTCCCGCTGGATGCCTTCAGCACCCTTTGCTTCAAGCCAGGGCAGCCAAAACTGTCGTGGGTGTTATGCAGTGTCTCTGGGAGGCCAGCTCCAGCGGGAACCACTGGGTTAGACTGGGAGCTCCGGGTGGGAGGGGCCGTCCCCTCTTTCTCGGCATCTCCCAGGCCTGGCACACAGTAGGTGCTCATCAAAGGGAAATGGAGCACATCCAGGCCCTGCACTCAGCGTTTCACCTGAGTCATGCCCTTTGATCTTCCCCACATCTGTGAGGAAGACTCACACGAGGGATGAAGAAACCGAGACACAGCAGGGAGGCCGCTGGCCCAGGGTCTCCAGGCTGCTTAGCGGTGGATTTGGAACTTGAACTCCACGCTCTGTCCTGTCTGATTGGCCGTGCTGAGGCCGGACAACACCTCCTGTCGCACAGGCTTCCTCAGTACCCAGGGCGGCAGCTCCCGCATCTGCCTGGCCCCATGGCCTTGCCAGGTCCCCGTCAGTCTGTCCGTCCCACCTCTCGCTCACTGAGCGCTGGGTGCTGCAGGCCACAACCCTCCACATAAACCCCGCTATGGAAGGCGTGACTCCAGCACTAAGGCATGCTTCCCATTAAGGTCAGACAGTTCTCGCCTGCCCTGGGAAGTTCCAGTGGCCAGCCCTCCCATGGAAGGACATGAAGACTGGCTCAAACATTATGACAGCTCAGGAGAAATGGGTGCTAATGACCACACAGAACCAGTATGTGGGAGGAAGCTCTTGCCAAGGGGAAAGCCAAAATGAAACAGGACTCAGGTTCGGGAACAATGGACACATGAATCATAGTAAGTAAAACAGAGTGAGTTCGCTTTCCCCCTTTCATTGACATACTGATGATCGTAAATAAATGATCTTTGGAGAAGAATCAGAATGATTGGACTGAGTTTGAGTGAAGCTTTTCTGACGAACCTTGGATCCAGTAACCTATCTGAGGACTGACATCTGTGGGATGCTGGAGTGTCCAGCTTTCGGTGACACGCCATTGCTCACACCGTGGAATCGTAGGGAGAGATTTCATGGGACAGAAATGCAGCGAACCCAAGGGACAGACACACATGCTCTTCCAGGTTCAGGGACCATAATTCAAAATCCATGACCCACTTATAAGCAGGTCAAAATAGCCCCAGCTATAAGCAAGCACTCCTTTTTCCTAAATGAGAGGAAGGAGGCAAGGATCTTGAAGTGACCTCCCAGTTGCAGAGATTTCCCTGGTTCACGGTGTTTGCTCCTGTGAAGTGAAATGATCTCCCCATTGCTGAGATTTCAGTAAATGCAGAAGTCCTCCTGGGCTCCTTCCAGGGAGGGATTTCACTCTCCACATGTACTCAATGTTCCAGAAATACCCTGTACTTGGGAGCAAATCCGACATAAAATTTCCAACTAGATCCTTGGTAGTAAAATTTGCCAAAGAAGGGACAGGAGAAATAAATGAGCATCTCTCCTGAGAGAGTCTCCCCAGGCCGCGGCCTCCGTTGGAAGACAGCCCTTGCTCCCCACATGCCTTCAGGTGCCCGCCCTGTGCCGAGCTCTGTGTCACTCGGGGGGGACCTGGGCCACCCTCGGGGGCAGCCTTCCCTCTGTGGCCTCGACCCCCGTGAGGAAGGGGAGGGTGAGGACGGTGGGTTTGCACACGGTGGGAGATGGAAGCTAAAAGTGGGACAGGTTCAGAAACGAAGCAGAGCTGTGCCAGGTGGGGCCCGGGGCCTGGGTTTCGGAGCCCCACAAAACTGGGTTCTTGCATGACCCAGCTGTGACATCTTGGCAAGTCACTTAAACTGTGTGACCACCTGATTCCTCACCTGTAAGCCCAATGTTGTTATAAGAATCAAATGGCATGCTCTTCTCCCTAAAACTAAATATCAACTGTATATACACACCCCCCACAAATGAGTCTAAGTATTATTACATACAAAATTGTCGTGACTTATTGGGGGTCTCTCTCCCCTGCCAGGATGTATGCTCTGCACGGGCAAAACGGTCCTCACTGCCATGTTCTGTGCTACTGTCTTGCAGACACAGAGGCGCTAGGTGAATGTTTGTTAAGTGAAGGACGAGTATGGTCGCCTAAGCGAAGGAAAAGCTACCC
The DNA here is from genome assembly GCF_002201575.2 of Neomonachus schauinslandi. Taxonomy (NCBI): domain Eukaryota; kingdom Metazoa; phylum Chordata; class Mammalia; order Carnivora; family Phocidae; genus Neomonachus; species Neomonachus schauinslandi. Next base: position 60,375,830 of record NC_058416.1, read on the forward strand.
CAGTGCCACCCTTGAGGGACCCTCGCCCCATCCTGCTCTGTGCGCACCTCACTCAGCCCTGTGTTTCCTGCCACTTGCATGGGATAATTTTCCAACAAACATGGTGAGGATAAAGAGGCACTGGTCAAAGGATCAAAAACCTGGGGTCCGTATTGATCCTGTCGCTCGTCACCCATGTGGTTTGTGGGCTGTCCCTCTCTGCTCAGGGCCTGCGTTTCCTCATTTGCACCGAGATGGGGTTGCATCAAGCCTGTGGTTTTTGAACTGTCTCCACAAAACCTGTAGATGGTTTTCCCGCCAAGACCCCTGGAGTCCTAATCTCTAGGACCCCACGCTTCATGTTACCGGAGTCACTCTACTTTTGTCTTTTCCGTAGGACAGCTTCTGAGAAAGACAATGCTTGAACAAAGGACTTCATTTCTAAAAGAAGCTTTATCCCTCTGGACTGAGAGTCCCCTAGAGTCCCTCCTCCACTCTACCTATCAGTGAGCACGAGGCCCAGTTTGGGGCTGTGAGGGACACGGGACATCCCCTTGTGGGACAGTCACCATGTTGCCTCTCCCAGGACATCTGTAATTTGGCAAGGGACAGCTCTACCTCCCACGAGAGGCTTTCAGAGCACCCGCCAGGTGGCCGGGCCCGTGCTCCCCAGGCAGCGAGCCCTCCCGCAGGACACGGACACCCACATCACCCAGCGCCACCCAGCATCCATCAGTTCTGTCGCTCATGGTTTTCCACAAACCTTCCTCCTCTCCTAAGTGCTCGCTCCGCTAAAACCCCCAGAAAACCTTGCCTAATTCTCAGGGACAGAGTGAACCCTACAAGTGCTTCCTGCCCCTCTTTCTCCACCAAACATGCTGTCTCCACACATCACTTTCTGTCAAGCCGTACAGCTGTCCGCAAGCAGCAGTGACCGCTGGACCACAGGTTGGCTGAAGCCACACTTGCGTGGATTCGACCAGCAAGGAAATGGTTCTGGGTGGTTTATTACTTACACGAACAGCAGAAGCAAGACTGTCTTGGTGTTAGCCTCCCACATTCCTAGTCTCATGGGATGACACCAAACTGGAGGAACAAGGGGACAGTCGTGAGCCAAGGTCACTCTGTCACAGGAGAGCCGATTGTAAAATACACCTTAGTGGCTTTATAGCGGCCTCCTGTGCCCAAGAGAGGCCTGGGGATGTCTAGTCCCACCAGAAGAGGGAAGCACATGACACCCTGTCCTGGGCAGCCTCTCACGAGGCAGGGAGCCTCCTTCGTGCCAGGCAGGGAAGTGGATAAGAATGGCCTCAGGAGTAGCCCCTCCAAGGCCCCCTCACTTGCCATATTCCTGGAAGGATCACGGGCATTCTGCCAAGACTCAGGTCAGACGGTGGTGAGCCCTGCCTCCATGGTCTGCATGGGACGTGCGAGGGCCCTGTAGTGCAGTCCTTCCCCTTCTCAAAGAACAAGGGTCTGTCCTCTTGTCTAAACATGAGCTCATTCTTATCTCTCTGGATTTTACCACCTCTCATTGGAAAACCCATTTCATCAATGGTCCCTTCCCTCTTCTCAATCTTCACCCCACCCACCCTGCTGGGTATATGGTGTGTAGCCACAGCACATAAACATGCTTCATATACTTATCTTAAAAAGACAATAAACCACTAAGAAACACACTTCTACGTCTGCCCTAGATCTTCATTCTGCTCTGGCCTCCTCCCTTCCCTCTCCCCAGACGCCCTCCCCCACGTGCCAGCTGTTACCTTTATGTCGCAAATACCTCTATTTCCACCCCTCGACTTCCACCCCGTTCTCCCAGGTGCTTCCACAGAGCCAGTGGTCGACTGAGAATTTCCACCTGGATGTCAGAAGGGCCCCCCAATTAGTGTGGCTGAGAAACAACAGTTTGTCTTCCTTTCAAACCTGCTATTCCTCCTGTGCACCTCCAAGAACACACTTTCAGGAGCCAAAAATGTGCCAGATGGCCTAGGCTTGGCGCTCTCTCATCCTTAATATCCAATGTTGACTTGGGGACTAAGTCTTATTAATTCTTAAACATTTCTTCCCCTTTTAAAACATTTCCCTTTATTAGCACCATAGTTTTTGCATCAAGATATATAACCTCAATAGCAGACTTCTTTTGAAAGCTGAGTACTTACTCTGCCAAAACAAAACAAAACAAAACAAAACAAAACAACCCAAAACCCTAAATATTTATTGTATGTAACCTGGGCCCACTTCCATGATTATCCCAGATATCTAAATGTAGGTAACTTTGTTTCTCCTGTTGTGTATTCAGAACCAAGGCACCAGGAAGATGGAACCAGATAAGAATTATTTTATAAAGAATTGTTTTATACAGAAAAGGATGACTAATGTTAGGCCAAACTCTAAAGGAGGGATGAGAGTAAATAAGGGATATTTTCTTCTAGAAACAATTTATAAAACATTCTAGCCCATAATTTTTTTTTTCCAAAATGGTTTTAGGAAGAGGTAAAATATCAACACAAGCTTTAAGACTGTGAGAGATTTCCCCTCCCAGCCATGATGTAGTAACCAGAAAAAAACTTCCCCTCCAGGTAGAAAATTGGACAAATATGTAAAAACAAAAACACTTCCCTAAAAAGACATTGGGCTCAGAGCTGTAATCTCTGAGAGAAGGGGAATAAGAGTGAACAGTGCACCTTATGATTATTGAAATTTGTACTTGAGGCACTTTCTGGACTGTAATGCAGGGTCTGGCAGTCTTGTGCATTGAGGAGTGAGAGACCAGATTTCCCGAAGGATGAGTGATCAGAGAGCCAGAGAGAAAAGAGCAACACAGAGAAAGAGCCACAAATCTCAAAGATTTCCCCTTAGGCTTTTTGCTCCACACTAAGCTGCTTGTGTGTGCAGTGAAGCTCCATGAGGTAGGCAGAAATTCTGGGGAATTATAAGCAGAACAATCCCCAGAATTCACACAGGGTTGGGGATATTTGAGCTCTGACCAGCCAAAGAGGATAGAACATCGGGGGAGTAAAGGCTCACTGAGATCTACCCTAACAAAGGTTATAAACAAGCCTCAAAATGATTTGGTGGATTCACAAGCAACTCGAATACTTGACAAAACAATCTTCATTGTTTAAAGGAAGAGAACACAATCCCAGCACTCAACAACATATACACAATGTCCAGCAACTGACCGAAAATTACTAAACATGTTAAGAAGCAGAGATACGTGGTCCAAAGCCAGGAGAAAAATAAGTCAATAGAATTAGGGAAATGAAAGAGATTATGGAATTAGAAGAGAAAGGCTTTTCAAGTAACTATCACAAGTATGCCCACACTGCTCAGGGATTTAAAAGAAAATATGAGAAGAGAGATCAAACAAATTAAAAAAAAATACCATGAAATTTATTGATACAAAAAATACAACATCCAAGAGGAAATTTTTACTTAATGGGATTATCAGTCAACACTTCAGAAATTTGATTAATAAACCTGAAGACATAGTCATAGAAATTATCCAATTAAAGCCTCAAGGATAAAAAGACCCAAAGCAAATGAACAGAGCCTCAGAAACTTGAGTCCAATATCAATACATCTAGCATATGAGTATCAGAAGGAAAGCTGAGGGGAGAAAAAATAATATTTGAAGAAATAATGGTTGAGATTTTTCCAAATTTATTATAAATTATAAACAATTTGTAAATTATAAAGCCATAGATCAAAACAACAACAAATCCTGATCAGGAAAAATAAATATATAATGATATGTGTCCATCATTATACATTCATACAGAGTCTTATCACCTCCCTAACAATCCTCTGTTCTCCGCCTGTTCATCCCTTACTTCCCTCTACCTCTGACAACCACTCATCTTCTTATTGTTGGCATCGTTTTGCCTTTTCCAGAATGTCACATAGTTGGAATCATACAGTATGTTTTTTTTTTTTTTTCAGATTACCTACTTTCACTTAGAAATATGCATTTTAGATTCCTCTGTGTCTTTTCATGGCTTGTTAGCTCATTTCCATTTAGTGTTGAATAATATTCCATTATCTGGATGTACCACATTTATTTATCCATTCACCTCCTGAAGGACATCTTGGTTGCTTCCAATTAGGGGCAATTATGAATAAAACTGCTATAACATACATGTGCGGGTTTTTGTGTGAACATAAATTTTCAGCTCCTTTGGGTAAATACCAAGGAGTGCAATTTCTGGATCATAGCGTAAGATTTGTTTAATTTTGTAAGAAAACACTAAATTATCTTCCAAAGCAGCTGCTGTATTTTGCATTCCCACCAGCAATGAGTGAGGGTTTCTGTTGTCCCACATCCTCAGCCATATTTGATGGTATCAATGTTCTGGATTTGGGCCATTCTAATAGGTACATAGTAGTATCTCATTGTTTTAATTTGCATTTCCTGATGGCATATGGTGTGGAGCATTACTTCATATGCTATTTGCCATCTGTATGTCTTCTTTGGTGAGGTGTCTGCTAAGGTCTGTGGCCCAGTTTTTAATTGGGTTGTTTATTTTGTTGTTGAGTTTTAAGAGGTCTGTGTATGTTTTGGATAGTAGTCCTTTATCAGAGTATCTTTTGCAAATATTTTCTTCCATTCTGTGCTTTGTCTTCTCATTCTCTTGACATTGTTTTTTTTTTTTTTTTTTTGGAAAGCAGAAGTTTTCAGTTTTAATGAAATCCAACTTGTCAATGATTTCTTTCATGGATCATGTCTTTGTTGTTGTGTCAAAACAGTCATCTCCATACCCAAGGTCATGTAGGTTTCCTCCTATCTTATCTTCTAGGAGTTTTATATTTTTGAGTTTCACATTTAAATGCAAGGTTTGTAGTCTATTTTCAGTTAATTCTTGTGAGGGGTGTAAGGTCTGTTTCTAATTGTCTTGGGGTTTTGTTTTTTGGTTTTGTTTTTGTTTTTGTTTTTTTGCATGTGGCTATCCAGGTGTTCCAGTGCCATTTGTTGAAAAGACTATCTTCCCTATTGCAATGCTTTTGTTCCTTTGGCAAAGATCAGTTGACTATATTTATGGGGGTCTATTTCTGGCCTCTTTATTATGTTCCATTGGTCTATTTGTCCATTCTTTTGCCAATACCACACTGTCTTAATTACTGTAGTTTATAGTCAGTCTTGAAGTCAGGTAGTGCCTGTCCTCCAACTTTGATCTTCTCCAACAATATTGTCTTAGCTATTGTGGGTCTTTTGCCTTTCCATGTAAACCTTAAAAACAGTTTGTCAATATGCACAGTATTACTTCCTGGGATTTTGATCGGGATTGCATTGAACCTATAGGCCAATTTGGGGAGAACCAATATCTTGATAATATCAAGTCTTTCATATAAATTAACATGAAACGTCTCTCCATCTCTTCAGGTCTTTGAATTCATTCATCAGTTTTGTTGTTTTCCTCATATAGATTTCATACATATTTTGTTAGATTTAGACTTAAGTATTTCATCTGGGGGGTGGGGGGGCTAATGTAAATGATATTGTGTTTTTAATTTCATATTCCACTTGCTCATTGCTGGTATATAAGAAAGCAGTTAACTTTTGTATATTAACTTGCACCCTGCAACCTTGCTATAATCACTTAGTTCCAAGAGGTTTTTGTCAATTCTTTTGGATTTTCCACATGAACAATCATATCATCTATGAACAAAGACAATTTTATTACCTCTCCATAAGAGGAAGTCTATGTACCTTTTATTCCTTTTTTTTTTTTTTGCCTTATTGCGTTAGCTCAGACTTCCAGAACAGTGTTGAAATGGAGTTATTAGAGGGGAGATCCTTGCCTTGCTCCCAATTTTAGTGGGAAAATTTTTTGTTTCTCACCATTAAGTATGGCATTAGCTGTGGTTTTTGTAGATATTCTTTATCAAGTTGAGGAAATTCCCTTCTATTCCTAGTTTACTGAGAGTTTTTTCATGAGTGGGTGTTGAATTTTGTCAAAAGCTTTATCTGCATCTATTGATAATGATCATGAGATTTTTCTTTTGTAAGCCACTGATGTGATGGATTACATTAATTGATTCTTGAATATTATTCAATTTTGTAGTCATAGTTGCTTCTTTTCTTTTTGTTCATCTCTAATTCTTAATGATCAATACCTACCCCTCATCCGGTATCAGGACTCTCCATCTGGGGGTTCTTAATCTTGATTTATCTTCTGGTAGCCTACTGTCGGTTTGGCATAACTCTCAGAAATGAGGTTTAGTGGTGTACTGTCTGCATCTTTGCCTTCCTGAGAACTATTTTACAATTCTTTTCATGTACAAAGTTTGCAATGTCCATCCCTGGTCAGTTCTGATAGTTGAGAGGCATTTGTCTGGCTCTAACAGACTGAGATGGGAACATGTGGGTTGTTGTCAAGGTCTCTAAATGTGCTATAGTATCTGGTTCTGTGGGTCTTTTGTTAGTTGGTTGGTACAGACATAGGGCACACAATCCTACACCCCCTTGCTGGCCTTATGCCCTCTCATGCTTGGCGTCATGCCCCTAGGGTGAGCCCGTTGCCCTCTGAGTGGGAGGAGACACCACTTACCAGCTCTCCTGTCCCTATGCAACACCAGGTTGTGTGGTAGGAGCTGTTGTCTCATCTAGCTGAGGTGGGGAGAAGGGATAAATGTGAACAGGTGCAGTGTCACCCTGCCCTATGATGGGCTATATTGGCAGCTATTTCCAGAGACTTCTAGTGTTCATTGGATTTTTCATACTTCAGCAATCCTACTTATTGGGGCAGGGGGCACACTGATTGGCAATTTAGAAGCATTCCCATTTGCTTTTTACTTAGAAACATTTGCCAAGTGGCCGCAGATACTGGCCAGAGACCTTACTCTCTTCTGAGACTTCCTCCCCTGGAATGGCCTTGTCTGGCTCATCCCTCCCGCTTTGGTTGAGGAGACTGAGACCAAGGCACCAAGGAATCTTGCCCAACAGCCCCTACATTTTCAGCCCTAAACTCAGATCACTTTTTCAGAGTTCCTTTCCCTTTACAACACAATGTGCTCTGAACATGTGAATTATTTCTGCCATTTAGGTTTGGCATCTAAGAAAAAGCTTCCTTCCTGAAGGGATTAAGATTCCAAATGTTTGGAAATATGCAGCAATTTGGCATCTTCTGCACATAATTGCTGTCTTCAGGATGCAGGCTGGGCTTGTCTGGATGTGTGAGGATGAGGTTGAGCTGGCCTCCTTTGTGCAGCATCTCTCTGCCTGCTGTGGGCCTCCAGCCAAAGCCCTGTGCCTCTGCTTTTACTCAGCCACATGCATGGATCCCTGGAGGATGGAGGCGGGCAGCGCAGGCACACATCAAACAGAAGACGCTCAATTTCTTAGCACCACAAAGAAAGGGAAAAAATTGCTCACTTAGAAAATTCAATCTATCTTACACATTTGGTTTCTGATACCTTTAGCTCTTGTCGAATTTTTCTAAATCTTTAGCATGGGGGTGCCTGGGTGGCTCAGTTGGTTAAGCAGCTGCCTTTGGCTCGGGTCATGATCCTAGGATCCTGGCATCGAGCCCTGCATCGGGCTCCTTGCTCAGTGGGGAGTCTGCTTCTCCCTCTCCCTCTGCCTGCCGCTCTGCCTACTTGTGCTCTCTCTCTCTGTCAAATAAATAAATAAAATCTTTAAAAATAAATAAATAAATCTTTAGCATGATTAAGTGAAACCCCACACAGCTCAACTATTTAGAATTGGACGTATGGACCTGAAAGCCTTGCTGCTCCTGCTTTTTCAGAATCTGGAGAGTCTCAAAGCCTCAGACAATAACTTATACACTGCAAAAAAAAATGCAGAAATGTGTACAAATCAATTTGTAAATTAAACATTGCCTAAGAGAAGCAAATTTTCATAAAACTTTGAGGCTCCTGGGAAAAATGTGTGTGTGTGTGTGTGTGTGTTGGGGATATGGATGTGGGACTTTAAAAAGTAGTGATGTATTTGCAATACTTAAAGGTCAAGAATCTCATCATTGGTCTAAGAACATTGAAAGTTATATAAATCAGTTTGCTTTTAAATTACCGTATCTGACATGTTTAGATACAGAAGATATAGAAACTGCTCCCATAAGATAATTCTGGCCAGCTTTTTAAAAATACTTGGGGATAAAATTTTCTTAGGGCCTTCCTCCCCAAAATATTCTCAACCTTTGCGAGTCTGACTACATTCATCCCTGAACATAACTATAAGGAATTTTATTCTCCCCCAGTCTGAAGAATAACTGGCTCTCTGCATATACTCTTTGTTCTGCTTGGGTCTTCTTCCCTCTCTGTGCTGACTCACCCCATCTTTCCCATCCAGTGGCATCTCCACCCCTTTGGGGACCCAGTGAGGAGTCAGCCTGTACTCTACCCCCAAATCCTCTCCCCAGTTACTCTCACCCTGCACTGAGAACACAGCTCAAAATGTCTCCTCACTGAGCTTTTTCCCCATGAGCACAGGGTGTACCTGCTTTGTTCATCCCTACTTCCTCAAGGCCCAGCCACTGTTGGACTGGAGTGTGGTGAGAGAGATGGTTATGGCAGTCACGAGGGCAAGAAATGAGAAAGGAAAAGGACCTTAGAAAGATAATAGGTTTGTGTTCCAGAAAGACATGCTGCTACTGTATCGCAGGAAAAAACCCTCACATCACCTGACACAGAGAGCTTCCCATGGTCCCTATGGCCCCACAGTTCTCCTGGATGCTCTCCTTCCCCCTCACAGCACCCCTGTTGGTGCTGCTTCTCCGCTTCTCACCCCAGTGGTCTCATGCTGCCTTCTCACCTGCTGCTACGCTCCCCACCACTCCTGTGGTGACAAAGACAGTGCATATGACACCATCTGTGACCCATTGCAGCATTATTCACAACAGCCAAGACATGGGAACAGCCAGTGTCCATCAGCAGATGAATACGTAAAGATGTATAAGTATACAGGGGAATATTATTCAGCCACAAAAAAGGAAGTCAATCCCGCCATTTGCAACATTGATGGACCTTAAGGGCACTATGCTAAGTGAAATGACTCAGATGGAGATACATACCATATGATCTTACTTCTAGGTGGAATCAAAAAAAGCCAAACTTATAGACACAGAGAACACATTGGTGGTTTCTAGGGGCAAGGGGGGGATGATGGCCAAAATGGGTGAAGTGGTCAAAAGACACAAACTTCCAGCTATAAGATAAATGGGTCCTGGGCATGTAATGTACAGCATAGTGACTATAGTCAATAATACTGTATTATATAGGGGCGCCTGGGTGGCTCAGTCATTAAGCGTCTGCCTTCGGCTCAGGTCATGATCCCAGGGTGCTGGGATTGAGCCCTGCATTGGGCTCCCTGCTCGGCAGGAAGCCTGCTTCTCCCTCTCCCACTCCCCCTGCTTGTGTTCCCTCTCTAGCTGTGTCTCTCTCTGTCAATAATACTGTATTATATATTTGAAAGCTGTTAAGAAAGTAGACTTGAAAAGTTCTCACTACCAGAAAAAAAGTCATAAATATGCGAAGTGATGGATGTTAAGTAAACGTGCTGTAGTGATCATTGCACAATACATACATACATCAGTGTGTTGCACAGCTTAAAGTAATACAACGATATATGTCAATTGTTTGTCAATAATGTTGAAAAAACAAGGTTAGAAACCTTCAGTGGAAAAGAAAGATAATGAAGCTAATATTTAATCAAAAGTGCTTATCAATAATAAAATAAAATAATAAACTAACTTCTGAATCAGATATAGGCAGCTAGCTATCTAGAAGGCTTCCATGATCCAAACAATGAACTAAGTTTATTACCATGTTTTATCTTATTTAACTCCCTAAACAACTCTGGGGTATAGACACTGTTTGGATGAAGTTCAGGAAGTCTACTTACCTACATAAAGTACCCTGTAAACACTGAGCTTCACCACCTCCATACTATCCCATATGATCTTCTCCATCTAGCTAAACTCAATAACCACACTTTTTTTGAATTTCATAGCCTCCAGAGGACTTGGCACTGGAATAAACATACAGCAGGTGCCCAATAAACGATTGCCCATGACTTGTTGTAGAGGTCGCTGGTGATCCAGGTGGACAGAAGGCAGATTGCAGGGCATGTTATACATAGTTGGGCATCCTACAGGCAAACTCTGTCTCTCTTAAAACTTAAATTGATGATAAACAGAAAAATTGAGATTGTCAGTTTAATTTTACACATTTAATTATGCAGATTAAGTCCTATGATAATGGAAATGTGTTATAAGTAAGACATTTGGAAGCCCCCAAAATTGACTAATATCACTGGAGCAATAGTTAATATAAAAAAATTCCAGTACAACCAAAGGAATTGTCTGTTCCCATAGGAGAGATTTGGCCCCTTCTTTCTTGTTCAAACATACCAGATCATGTGCTTAACATGCAAGCTAAAAATCCATCTATAATTAGCTCTGCCTAAGAGTGAATAAAAGGCATTCCAAAAAAAAAAAAGGTCTTCAACAAAATAACATTAAAATGGCCATATGTTTAACTTGGCTTCAAGTTGCAAAATATCAAAACATCATATGCTATTAATGTTGTAAACTTATATGGGTCTCTCAAGTGATCCAAAAGCTGAAGAGGAGAAAGTACGTTAAATAAAAATGAGGCAAAAGCTCAAGATACATGGAAAGAAATACTCAAAATGTTTATTTTAAGAAAACAGTTCAGGTGACTCCACTGTCCATATTGAAATTTTCCTGTTTACAAACACTGGACTGAGTTTCAGAAAGTCTTTGGATTCCTGATATATATTAGGGCTGCAGTACGACATCTGGTGGACAGAGCAGCCAAGTATACATTCCTTCATTGTTTGTAGTCTCCTGGGTATTCTGTTTTTTTCCTGCAAAACTAATGGGTAGAGAACCCCATAGAGTGGGGGCTAACCCGCCCCCATATCAACAACTTTATGTCTTTAACAAAATACAGAGTGCAGTGAGCAGGGGTCCTCATTCACAGTCCCTTGATATATTCCCCTACATCTATCTGGTATTTTTAATTCCTTAATTGTTTGTAAGTATGAAATAAATACATGTTTACTATAAACAAAATCTGGAAGGGGCGCCTGAGTGGCTCAGTTGGTTAAGCGACTGCCTTCGGCTCAGGTCATGATCCTGGAGTGCCTGGATCGAGTCCCGCATTGGGCTCCCTGCTCGGCGGGGAGTCTGCTTCTCCCTCTGACCCTCCCCCCTCTCATGTGCTCTCTCTCATTCTCTCTCTCTCTCTCAAATAAATAAATAAAATCTTTAAAAAAAAAATCTGGAAAATGCCAAATAGTAAGAAAGTTATCCAAAAATTCCTTTTCCAGGAATGATAGAATAAGTAATTCCTGCCAACCCTTCAGCTGAGAAAAAACTAGAAAAGCTGGACCAAAAAACAAACAAACAAACAAACATCTGTTGGAAGACATCAGACAGCTAATAATGTGAAGAAACGTAAGGCAAAGCTCTAGGAAAAGAAAGAAACTCAGAAAGCCCAGATTTTCCCCAGGGCCATATATCTATTCCAGAAAAAAAGGTTGAGAAGCTGAGATAAGAGGAATAAGAGAGTTTGGGGAATATATGAGGATTATAGAGTATATGAGTGAACCAGAAATAGATGATTCTTGCAAGGACAGCACCCAGCTTCCTCTCAAATCCTGATCAGTTAAGGTCATCTGGGATTATGAATAATGCTACCCACCTTTCAGAAACAAATATAAATTCCCTCTGGAGAAACAACAATGTCATTCCATACCTCAATTACCTCCACAGTTTTTCATACACCCTATCTGGAACTCAGTAAAAATAAATAAATAACCAGACTTATGAGATGATAAGGAAAAAAAAGAAGAGGAAAAAGAAAAGAAAAGACCAAATTAAGGAAAACAAATGGACCTGAAGGGGTTCGTATAATGGCATTATGAGACAGACTTTAAAATAATGATCACTGATATGTTTACGTGAATAAAAGAGAAGATGGAGATTTTTTCAAAGAACTTAGAAACTTTTAAAAATGAAGCACTGGGTGTTACACGAAAACAATGAATTGTGGATCACCACATCAAAAACTAATGATGTATTGTATGGTGACTAACATAACATAATAAAAACACAACATAGGGACACAATGGATGAATTCAATGGAAGGTTAGACACAGCTGAAGAGAGAATTAGAGAACTTAAGAACAGAAGGAAATATCCAGACTGACAACCAGAGACACACAGATAACAAGGCACTTGATAAAGCGACTCGGTTTCCAGAGGGAGGAAAGAGAGAAGATGGACCAGAACTTCAGCAAGCATGGAATGTAGTGAATTGCACAGGATTTCTGTAACGTCTGGAAACACAGAAAAATGTATACAATGTTTTAAAGAACATCTTCAATCTCTAAAAACAGAAGTATATTATCTCTATCCCCAGGCTTATAGACACCCTATGGAGCCAAGACCACCACCAACAAAAAGCAGTGGGAGTATGAATGAAAGCAGTATGGAAATGTTCATATGCTTTGACAAAGGGGGAAACTGGGAAGGTAAAGAGAAAAATAGAACACGTTGATTGATCAACTTATAGGTAATAAGTGGCAATGGCTGGGGGTCAAAAGATACAATTCAGACAGGCAACCCAAGTAGTAGAAGCTTAAATAAACAAAGGAGGGGAGGGCTAAGGACATTATATGAAGGGATGAAATGCATAAATACAAATGTTATGAGAATATACATATTTAAATTCTACAAAATTATATAAAAATACAAATGTCCCTAAATGCTAAATGAATAAGAAAAAGATAAAACAATAAAACAGGCAACATGGTAAAAGAGGGGCAGCAGCTATAACATATTTTACAGGGTTAATATACACTAAATAATATGACAGGAGCAGAGAGTTCAGAGTTCAGTCAGCAGAGTGAGTTGAAAGGACGGTCTCTAGCGCTAAAAGTTATAACAGGGACTAGAGATGAAATAATACCTATATTCCAAATGATGCATCAGCACTCATAACAGTAATGACAGAAGAGGTGAGGAGAAAGACAGGTTAACCAGGAAGGTTAGCATCAGTATGCTGCTCTCAGCTAAAGATGGTTCAGTGAACACCGATAGACCAAAATGGAAACAGAAAACCTAAATGGTATACCCAATAGGGTGCACACAAAACCCTGATCTCATAGCAAAGACAGCATGTGTACTCAAAACATTCTTGAAAACCCACTGTCTTCCAAGCCACAAAGCAAAGCTCAGGAAATCCCAGAAAACAGAATTAATGCAAACAATATTTTCTGTTCATAATGAAACAAAACTCAAAATTAATAACAAGAAGTCCTTTCCACAAGACAATTAGAAAAACCTGTCAGTTAAAAACTCTAAGGTCAAAGGCTAAACACAGACCTAAATTGTAGAATTTCTTAAAAGAACAATGATAATGGAAAAGGCACAGTGAAAAAAGTTTATAATTTATGCTTAACTCAATCACTCGAAGATGAAATAGTAAAAGGAAATATTCCACCCAATACACCAGAAAAAGGAAAAGGAAGTAATTTAAAAGAAAGCAGAAAGAAGAAAATAAAGATAAAAGCCAAAATTAATTCAGTGGAAAAATAAAAACAATGCAACTAATAAATAAATTTAAATACCTGTTATTTGAAAAAAGAAGAATAAAAATAAGGCAAGCCACAAGCCAAACCAATCATAAAAAGAGGAAAACACAAACACACAAAATAAGAAATGACAAGGGTGATAGCCATTGGAATAAAAGAATTTTTAAAAAACAAGAAACCACTTTGCAAAACTAAAAGTAAATAAATTTGAAAACCTCAAAGTAGTGAGAATTTCCTAGGAAAATACAATTTATCAAAACTGACCCCTGTAGAGATAGTTTCCTCAGACCACTCCTGAGATGAGTCATGGAACATGATCACAGACCTACACCCTGAAAAGCACTGGGCCCACCAGATGGCCTCACAGGAAATCCCCCCAGATGCTCAAAGGCCAGGTGGTGATTCCCTTGTTACTTACATGGCTCTGATACACAAAAAAGAAATAAAAAATCTAATTATTTTAATGAAATACGATATTAATATTCACCAGTGAAGTGTGTAGCATCAGCCCCCAAATCCAGTGATCTGCCTCAGGGACAGATACCAGGTGCATCTTCCCTGGGGTCAGAAAGGTGGGAAGAGTACCCTCCAGCACCTTGGCCAACGCCCACACCAGAAGGGCTGTGCCTTTCACATGGTGATGGCATTCATCTCCAGGGGCTGTCTGGACAATCAAAAAGCTGCTTGTCCCTCTAAGTATGACTACAGACAATGGGACCTCATTCCTGCCCAGGGACCACTGCCCCACTCCGCTTGGCACAGGCGGCTTGGGCAACTCGAGAGCGGTTCCTAGTCTCTGTTCCTTTTGTTGGAGTCAGTGTATGGTGTGGGGTTGCACCAGGGGCCTCAGCCTCAGCCTCATGGCATTCCAGAGCAAACCTGATGAAACAGATGGTTTTCTTCAGCTTTCAGAGAAAAGAGGCTTGGATTAAGTTTTTTTAATTTGCTTCAAATGCATCTATTATAAGAGTTAAGCAATTTTTGTTTTCCGGTTCTAGAATAATCTTTAAGTTTGAGACTGTATGTGTCTGAGTTCAGAATATGTTTCTTTCTTTGTTATATTTTTTGTCGTCCATTCAACATCAAAGAAAAAAGCCAACCAACAAAATCCCAAACGTTTACCCTCCCAAATGACCAAGACGCAGCGGTGTGCTTCACGGGGCCGTTCTTGTTCTAGAGGAGAGACAAAGGAGAAATAAAGTCTCAACGCCAGCTCCACTGTGGTTCACACACACAAGTCAACGGAGTAGGAATCAGGTTTTTAAAAATCCAAGCTCAGCAGAACGAGCATTTCTGCTAACGTGAATGTTTCTTCGCCAGCTGGCCATGCCGTGTTGTGTAGACTATCCAGGGCAACTCGCTGTTGTTTGGTTACTCAAAGACTCTTTGCAGAATGGAGCCAAGATGTGTCCTCTTCAGGTTGTGCTCGGGTTCCAACAGATGATGGAGGAAGTGCAATGTGTGTCCAAAAGTAGAAATAGCTTTCTTCCCAGAACTGTTTCTGAGCCACAGGCCAACACTTTAATCCTTTGGACACTAGAATCTGTGAGCTCCCTAAAGTATAAAAGGTCCTGTCTCACACAAGACCTTTGGTGAGGGCTTTCACAGTACCCTCCAGGCTCAAGGAGAGCAACCCTGCAGCGTTCAGCTGGCTGGTTGGCTTAGAGATGCCCCAGGTTTGGGATTTTGTCTTCTCAGCTACCACAAGGACCCTAACATGCTAGGGCCCCGTTGATCAGCCATCACTGCCAGCACATGGAGGTCTGTTTGGGGTTCGAGGTACTAGTTATGGAGGTGTGACTACATGGGTTTCAGCCCACACTGGACCTCATGCCCTGGGAGGCCCCAGGCTTCACCAGAATATCTTACACCTTATAAAATGAAAACCAACCACAAGCAAATAACCCTAACAATCTGTTGTGGGGGGAACATAGAGGACAGAAGAGGGTATCAGGGATGGAAAGAGGGAGTTGGGGAGATGTGGGTGAGCAGCTCAGCAGCATCTGAGATCCCTCCCCTGCCCCAGAAGCAAACACCAATTTGGCGGGGCAAGAAGGCACTCCGAATAGAAAAAGAAGCCCATAGCTCAGACTCCAGAAAGTTCACCATCTGGCTGGAGCCGTGAGAACTGAGGAAGGAGTCATGAGAGAGGATCAAGATGCATAAAAAGGAGCCAAAAAACTCTTGATAAATACCAAGTAGAGAGAGGCACACACAGGCACAAAAGCCCTAGGACAGAGAGTAAAAAAGACTGGATAGAGCCCATGCAGTGTGCGGTGTGCGTGTGGGTGTGTGCAGTATGTACTGTGTGGTGTGTGTGCAACGTGCGTGTGTGCAGTGTGTGGTGTGTGTGTGTGCAGAGTCCAGTGTGCATGTGTGGGCAGCATGTGTGTGTGCAGTATGTAGTGTGTGGTGTGTGTGCAACGTGTGTGTGCAGTGTGTGGTGTGTGTGTGCAGAGTGTGATGTGCATGTGTGTGCAGTATGTAGTTTGTGGTGTGTGTGCAACGTGTGTGTGGGCAGAGTGTGGTGTGTGTGTGCAGCATGTGTGTGTGCAGTATGTAGTGTGTGGTGTGTGTGCAACGTGCGTGTGTGCAGTGTGTGATGTGTGTGTGCAGAGTGCGGTGTGCATGTGTGTGCAGCATGTGTGTGTGCAGTATGTAGTGTGTGGTGTATGTGCAGTGTGCATGTGTGCAGTATGTAGGGTGCAGTGTGTGTGCAATGTGCGTGTGTGCAGTGTGTGGTGTGTGTGTGCAGAGTGCGGTGTGCATGTGTGTGTGTAGTGTGCAGCATTGTGTGTGCAGTATGTAGTGTGCAGTGTGTGTGCAACGTGCATGTGTGCAGTGTGGTGTGTGTGTGTACAGCATGTAGTGTGCAGTGTAGTGTGTGTGCAGCATGTGTGTGTGCAGTATGTAGTGTGCAGTGTGTGCAACATGCGTGTGCAACATGTGTGTGTGCAGTATGTAGTGTGTGGTATGTGGGCAGCATGTGTGTGTGCAGTGTGTGGTGTGTGTGCAACATGGGTTGTGCACGTAGCATGTGTGCTTACCACGTGTGTGTGCAGTGTGTGCGCAACGTGTGTGTGTGTGCAGAGTGCGGTGTGCGTGTGTGTGCAGTGTGCAGCATGTGTGTGTGCAGTATGTAGTGTGCGGTGTGTGTGTAGCATGCGGTGTGCTCGGCATGTGTGTATGCAGTGTGTGAGCAGTGTGCGTGTGTGCAACCTGCGTGTGCAACATGTGTGTGTGCAGTATGTAGTGTGTAATATGTGGGCAGCATGCGTGTGTGCAGTGTGTGGTGTGTGTGCAGCATGGGTTGTGCACGCAGCATGTGTGCTCACCACGTGTGTGTGCAGTGTGTGCGCAGCGTGTGTGTGTGTGTGTGTGTGTGGCATGCAAGGCAGGGGAGGGCTGGGATCCTCAGCTCTGGGAGAATGTAGGGGGCCGAGGTGGGGCGCCGGGGCCAGAAGAGCAGAGGTTACCGCCCCCAGTTCTCTCCCCACGGCAGTGTAACAAACAAATGTATGGAACGCATCTCCTGATCAAAAAGCCCTGTCCTCAGTCCTCAGGAAAGGTCCGCTGGGAGAGCTCTGACCACAACAACCGTGGGGAACCGTGGCCCCTGGTCTCTCCGACAGAGCAAGACACGCGGTCCGCGGCGCAGCCAAGTGCTCCCAGATGAGCCCCGGGAAACGCACCGCATAGAAGCAGCGAGCTGTTAGAGTTGGGCTCACCTTTAAAGGCTGGTGCTTGGACTTCTGATTCCCCCCTGCCTCCCTCCCTCTCTGGCCCCCTCCCTGCCCCCTCTCTCTCTGACCCGCCCCCCCTCTCCATCTCTGTCTCTCTGTTCCTTGAACGCATCTGCCAAGGGTCCCGATGGCTGCAGGGAAACCGAACTGGGGGTCTGTCCCGGGGAGCGGGAGGCCAAGGGCAGGAAGGGAAGCCTCCGGAAGGTGCCCAAGAGCCACTGGGGGATCAAACACAGGCGCCCCAGAGCTCTGAAACTGCAGGCAAACCTCAGGTGTTTCGTGGGTCCTCCTTCAATGCTTTTCAAGTCATTCTCCCCCGATGTCCCTGGTGCCAGTGGCGGGGGGTACAGGGAGTGGAGGGCCCTCGGGGGACCCGACCCACAGCCCCTGCCGCCAGGACCACCCACAGCCCGTGGGGCCAGCGCTGCGCCGGCTGCCTTGACACAAACCCCAAACCTCGTCACAGAAGCGCCCCCTCCCTCCCCACCGTGTCCCTGAACGTGGGACATTTGGGAACGTGCCCACGTCCTCTTATCGTCGTTATTCTTCACAGGCACTGCTGGGCGCGAGGACGCCGTGGCCTCCAGGCCCGCAGGCTCCAGGGGCCGCCTGCCCTCGAGTCCAGCTGCTGCCGCCGCCCGCGCACCCCATCCTGTTCTGCCTCACACCCGATCCTCCTTCCACGCAGACGGGCCCCCCTGAAGCCGGATTAACATGCGTGAGGGCCTAGCTGCTGTGACTGTCCATCTTCCGTTTGCATGGAAGCCTCTCAGGGCCACGGTCCCCTCACCCGGCCCTCGGGCGGCCCAGCCCTTCTGCGTGGGCTCTCCGTCCCTCAGAGCGCCCCCCCCCCGCCCCTCTCCCAGGGCTGCTTGCTTGGGATCGACTGCGCGGGAGCCCCCGCCCCCAGGGCAGGAGCGGGCCGCCGCTGGCCGGGCCGGGCGAGGGTCTGCTGCGTGGCGGGCAGGGGATAAGCTCTGTGTCCCTGAGCAGGACCCTCAACCTCTCTGCGCCTCCGTTTCTGCTCTGCAAAATGGGGAGACCAGTCCCTCCCTCCAGGGGTGGCTGGCAACGTTAGCTGCTTGGCACGGCCTGCCTCGTGCTAAATACCGTGAGGGCCAGCTATGTACGGATGAAAGAGGCCATGATTTGTAAAAATGTCTAAATCTTACAGGCTGCATGGAGCCGGCTTTAACCTCTTGTTGCTGCTGCTGGAACACATGACCGCAACTCCGCGGCCGACACAACCCAAGCTTATTCCCGGACAGCTCGGAAGTCGGAAACCTGAACTGGGTTTCCCGGGCCGGTCGAGGCTGCAGGGCCGGGGCTGCCGCGATGCTGGGCCGTGACCCACAGGCAGCGTCTCCTCTCCCCCTGCTTCCCCTGTCACGGGGCTTTAGCCCCCTCTGACCTTCTCGCCCCTCTTACGAGGACCTCATGCCTAGACTGTACTTTCGTGGAAAACCACGACAATCTCCCAGCCCCACACCCTTACCTGCAGCACACCTGCAGAGTCCCTTTTCTGTCTCAGGTTCAGGGAAGAGGATAGGGACACGTGGTGGGGGGGGGGTCATTATGGAGCCCCTCCCCTTCTGGAAAAGAATCCTGCAGGCAAATTCAGCCCCACCCCCCCACCGTGAGCCCATGCTGACCCGGCCACGTGGCACACAGCCTGTCCCAAGCACTGGGTCTGGGAGGGATGAGCAGCCCCAGAAGCATGCACGCAGGGGGTTCCCCACTGCGGGGCAGAGAGGGCCGTGCTGCAGGGGCAGACGGCAGGAGCCAGAAGAGCCCCTGACCTTCTCCACCCAGGCTGACAGGCCCTGTGACCCAGCCCAGCACCACCACCAGGACAGCCCAGTTCCTTAGAAACACCGGGTGGCCCCCTGGGTGTGGGGGTGCCCCTCAGTCCCCACCAGGGCACCTCCTGTGCTTCTCCCTGCCCTCCACCCCTCCTTCCTGGAGGAGGCACACCTGTGCCCAGCTGCAATGTGCATGGTCTTGCTCCAGGCCTCACAGCTGTTTGTAAGGATGGACCATCTGAGTGTTAACAGAATAGCCCCTCACTGGGGGACTGGCACCAGGGCCAGCCCTGGACAGGCATGCGTGCTGTTGGAGAGAACCTACCAAGGCCCACGAGCTGGGCAAACAGGAGACAGACGCCCCCATCCGGTGGGGCATATGGGATCTCTCTGTACTCTCTGTATGATTTTTCTGTAAATCTCAAACTGTTCTTGAAAAATGAAGTTTATTTTTAAAATCTCCCATCTTGTGGATCACCCCATCTTCTGTCTGGATATGTCAAGACTCTAGGGAGGCACTGGGGGGCCCCTGGGCGGTTGGCACGGGACGCTTGGATTCACCAGCTCCGCTGAAGGCCCCGAGGTTCCACACGTGCTCCTCTTGGACTGAGCACCCCCACGTGGAAGCCAAATGTCCAACGTCCAAGAAGATGTGAGGACGACGGACCTCTCTGTGGCCTAAGACAGGCCCAGCTCTCCCTCTGTCGGGCTTTTCTGGGCCAGGACTCCGGAGTTTTAGGGCATGATCTTCTGAGTTGGCCCAGAACTGAGGTGCTGGGGCTGGTAATTCCAACACATGTCCAAGTCTAAGTGGGGGAGGAATTCAACTCATAGTCTCACAGCAGCTTGGCTCTACGAGGCTACGGGGTCACCCACCCACACTCGCAGAGCCCCTGCCTCATTTTGCTGGGGTTCCTTCCACCAGGATCAACCCCGCAATGTGCCAGGACTCATTCTCATGCCTCCCAGAGTTCCTGAAGGTGTTTCCTGGGGTCTGAGTAAGGTTTTCCCTCTGGCTCCCACCTGCCGATCCTCACAGATTTGAACTTTCACCCTCATGGCCTGGGGGTCACACTCACGCCACTCTGTTGCCCTCACTGGGGTCTTCCCTTAGTGGATGGTGGCTCAGGGCCTTATAATGTCCCCTAAACTCCCTACCTGTTGCATCCAGTTCACAAGGGTGGGTGGGTTGGGGGGGTGCTGAGAAGGTGTCAGATCAGTGGATGGAGGCTGCAGCATGAGTCTGAGGGTGTAGAGTGACTCCAGAGTCTCAGACATCATCGCCCCAAACCTAGGGCTGTGCCAGGATGGAGGAGAGACAGACTGGGGAGGCCAGTGAACATTTCCGTGACACTTGTTACAATAGCAAATGCCTGGGAACAACACAAAGGCCTATCAAAAGGGGGCTGGTTCACTAAACTACAGGCTCTCTGTATAATGGAGTACTATACAACTATACAAAGGGAATAGGGAGTATTTCCATATACTGCTGTGGTTACACATTAGGACATCCTGCTCAGTGAAAAATCCAAGATGGATACATGACCAACAAATGTAGGATATATTACTATGTATTGAAAATATGAGAGAATATGAAAATATGTAAGTATTTTTAAGTGGAAGGATATAATATAAATTTCCACAATATTACTGATAGGAGGGTGGAGGGGAGAGGGCAGTGAGGACAGAGATAGAAGCTGGACTTCTCTGACTATAACATTGTCATATAAGTCTATCTTAGGATCCATGTAATTAATTATAACACAAAAAATCAATTAAAAAGCAACTACTGAATGTAACTTTTAAGTATAATTATTTGACTATCCATCCCTAATGGAATATACTCACACACACACAGACACACACACACACACACACACAGTTAAACTACCTTTGGGAATCATATTGCTGCTAGTCAATGTTGGTATTATTATACTGAAATAGTTTTGTGCATAAGACAAATTCGTAATTATTTGATGTCACAGAGAATGAGGATTTTTATTTTGAAGAATGAAGACATATGGATCAATTAAGTTTAATAAAATGTAATAGTCCTAAATTTTATTTGGAAGGAAAATTATTTAATGCAAGAAGTATTTTGTCTTTTGGGGGCCTGGGTGGCTCCAGGGTGCTCGGGCATAGACTCACGAACAACTTGGGAAGGTGGGGTGTAAACAATCACCAAACCATAACAGATTATAGGCACCTCTCTGACTTCAGAGAGCATCTAATTTCATTACTCTTATACAGATGATTGGACTGCGGTCCCTAAGTAATGTGATGTGGTCAGATGCCATGGGATCATTGCAAAGCAGAAAACAACAGAACACAGAACCCTTTACAATGAAGAGTGGGTTCAAACTAGGCTGCACGGGCAAGATACATGCTGTCAGGAGCTGCTCACTCTGCAGATGCTCACACCTTGTAAAGGGGTGTTATTTGTGTGTGGACAGGGCATCTCCCTATTATCACGGCCATCCCCACTTACATTACTTCAGCCTATGTGAATCCTGCTACATTCGGTTTTATGGCTGCATAACAGATTACCAGCAACTCATCCCCAGCTTAAAACACTCCTGTTTATTACCTCACAGTCCTGTAGATGAGAAGTCCAGGCACAGTGTGACTGGGGTCTCTTCACAGGATCTCAAAAGCTGAAATCCAGGTGGCTGCTGGGCTGTGTTTTCATCTGGAGGCTTGACTGGGGAAGAATTCACTTCCAAGCTCCTTCAGGTTGTTGGCAGAATGCAGTTCCTTCTGGCTGTAGAGTGGCAGCCCCACTTCCTTCCTGGTTGTCAGCCAGGGGCTACTCTTCCCTCAGAGGGGCAGCCCACGCCCTTCGCCATGTGATGTCCTCGGGCAAGGAGACTCTCCCTCATGTGCAATCCCTCTCATGCCTCAATTCATCTGTCTCTGATTTCTGGCCCCAAATGTCAAGGGTCACATGCCTGGGTCAGGTCTGCATGGTAAGCTCTCCCTTTTAAAGTCAGCTGCATCATTTAACAATCTAATCACAGAGTGAGATCCATTATATTCATATATACATACACACATTGCACAGGGTGTGCACACCAGGGTGAGATATGGGGACTGTCTTAGAATCCTGCCTGCCACACTGCCCCAGAGCAGCCCCAAGGAACCTAAACACTGGTCCACAAACTTAGCACCACATCATTAGAGCTGAAGTTTGTGTTGGAAAGAACCTCTGAAGTCAGGAAAGTCGGCTCTGTAGATTTCCATATGATGCTGGATTCGAACTTGATTCCAGCTGGGAGGGGGGTGGGGGGGATAGTTCTAGTTGGTCAAAGCATAACCAATTCCCTGCTCTGCCTTCTTGGTTGGACTCAAATCTTCAGCATTTCCAGCTTGTTCCTCCACCTGCAAGAACCCTATGGAAATTATTCCTAATGGTCCATGAAAGGATCAAGGGTCAACCAAACTCAGATGTCTTCAGTTGCCATGTTCTAATTCACTGGCAATATGTTGGGTAATGCTTTCCTGATTATTTCCCAGTTAGGTTGCTTTACCAGATGAAAAATGACCAAAGACAGTTATTAATTAAACAAAAATGCAGCAACCAGATGTGAAGATCCTAAACTCTTTTATTTTGAAGTATCTTTTTTTTTTTTTTGAAGAAACACTGGCTAGAAGAGAAATTTGTCATACCTTTTAGCTTATAAATTTATTTTCAACATCCATATGCAACTAACTTCTGGTTTCATTTCCTATCAAACAATGCTTTGAACTTGTTTTCCTTCTAAAATCGTCCCAGGTAAACTCATATTAACCAGTGAGGCAGGCTGCTTTTGTTAAAGAAACTCTGTGAAAAGAAAATTGAATCCATTTCCAGAGTTGAAGAGGAAACAATGGTGAAAGAATAATTTATAAAATACACTGCACTGTTAATTGGCGATGTTTGTCTTGTCTTTTTGAGGCAACTCTCTAAAACCCTAGCATTTTAGAGGAATGAAGGAACCAGAGGATGCTCTGATATAATCTCCTTGTGTTACAGGTAAATTGAGAAGGAGAGAGTTGAAGCGACTTTCTCAATGCCACACAGCTAGTTAGCAGCTGCTCCGAGGGTCCAGTTTCCCAAGGGCACTGCATGCGGCCAGGCCATCTCCCTGACCTCTGGAACAGAGCCAAGGAGCCCTCCCTAAGATGCCTCCAACCCGCTTATGGTTTCATGCAGAAGGTGTTGCTAATGGAAATGCAAAATGACAATTCGGCAGATTCTCATGTGTTAGTCTTTTGAACAAAGACAGAACATCTGTCTTCACTTTGCCCTTGCAGGAGAATCTTCTGCATGAGCATGCTTGGACCCATTCTGATGATCCTTTGCAGGGTGGGCCAAACAGTGAGAGTGAGGTATCACTGAAGGACATCTCAGGGTTGGCAGTCAGGCTCCTAGAGCTTCACTCCAGAGTCTGAAGACCATCATTTCTAGGGAGATCTGATGGATACCCAAAATAACTTCCCAAGCATGCCATTTCATGCCTTGTGTCCTGAAAGCCTATAATTCCTCTAGTTATCAGAGGGTCAGTAGTGATTAGTAAGTTATTCAATGCTATTTTTTTTCTTAATAATAAGGGACATTTTGAAACTTAAAAATCACTTGCAAAAAAAAATATTTAAGCGTGATGTATTGACCTAAAAGGCATTAATAGTACTTTTTTGGGTACAAAAAAATGAAAAAAATTCTAAAAACCTATGGGTTTTGTAAAGAATAACTTTTAAATTCTTTTTAAATACAGGGTCTGTCAATCTTGGCACTATTGACATTGTGGGACAAATAGCTTGTTCAGTGTGTGCCTGTCCTGAGCACCATTAAGATGTTTAGCAGCATCCCAGACCTCCGCCCACCAGATGTCAGTAGCACACCCCCTCCCCAGTTGTTATGATCAACAATGTCTCCAGACATTGCCCAATGTCCCCTGGAGGCTGATGGCACCTGTCGGCATACTGTTGAACATCCGCAGTGCATTTCAGACATGAATGGGGACAGTATGCATTGCTATCCAGAGCCAGGGAGCCCTCAAAGACAGTTTTACAACAAAATCAATATCCAATACCACCAAATATATATCTGAAGTTCAATTTAAAGAAAAACTTTCTAACAGGCAGAGCTTCCCAAAGGAAACTGCTGTCTGAGGAAATAGAAGATTGATTATTAATAGATGTGACTGACAGGAAGGAGAGTCAGAAAACTATCTAGCACAGACTGATGGGAAGGTAACAGCAGGTAGAAGCAGGGATAGGAGAACATTCAGCTGTCTCCATTCAAGAGACGGGCTTCAGCATGCAAAAAAAAAAAGTTACCTATCTTAAAACATTTCTGCCTATATGCCTGCTTTCCATCGCTTAACATTTTTAAACTGGGTAAACTAATTGTGTCACATTGTAGAAAATTCAGAAAGTACATAAAAGTACAAAGAGACATAAAAACAATCACCCTCAATCTGACCAAAAGAAATTGCTCCTGACGTGTGTTTATATTTCTGTCCAGATGATGTTCTATGTGTGTTTTTGCATTGTTGAACCCAACTTGTCTTGCTCTAAAAATTTTGTATTCAGTTTTCCTCCTGTCAAGAAAACTCTGGAAGCAAAATGTATCCTAATTTAATTAACCGTCCTCCTATTGTTGGGTATGTACAAAAGTCCCCAAGACAAAAGGAATTTTTGGTCTTGATAGATATGTCTCATGATTGTAATATACTTGGCTCAGCACCTAGCTTGATGCAGAGTAAGTAAAGTGCTCAGTGAATGAGTGAGAGGGTGAGTGAGTGTTGTTATGACATGGTTAAATTGCTTCCCTGACAAGTTAAACTCCCACCAACAGTGAATAAGTTTCTGTCCCCTAAAACCTTCGATGGCACTAGCTACTACCCGCTCTTCACTTTGTTGTAATACAATGGATGAAAATAGAACTAATTGCTATCTTAATTTAATTTGCATTTCTTGACTACCAGGGACATTGACTACTTGGGTAGTTTATTAAACATTTTTTTGTAATAGAAGGTCTGCTTATGACCTTGTTTTGAATTTCTTGAAAACTTAGTTCTTGCCTTTATTACTCACATGAGTCCCTCTCTTAGTAAGGATATTAGATATTAACCTCTATCTTTCGCAGACGCTTGGGGTTTTCTAATTTTATAATTTCACATTTGCACACAAATTTGCTTGGGGGAAAACTCCCAGACAAGGTGAATTTACAAGTAAAAAGTATAAAGCACTTGACAAAACCTATTGCCATAGGACACAATTAATAGAACAAAATCATGGGAGAATTCATACCTAATGAAATAGAGGGGAAATGAAGCAAGTTGAAAAGAACTTTGACGTTCAATTGTTAGACTTTATGGAAATAGAAGGAGGGACAACCATTAAGTGAGAACAGACATTTCAAGTTTAAGAAAATCCATTTGGAAATCTGGAAACTGAAAAACACAGCCATTGAAATAAACAAACAAAAAGTCAAAAGATGGCTTAAATTGTATACTAGAGGGTGCCTGGGTGGCTCAGTCCTTAAGGGTCTGCCTTTGGCTCAGGTCATGAATCCAGGGTCCTGGGATCTAGCACCGCATCGGGCTCCCTGCTCAGCAGGAAGCCTGCTTCTCCCTCTCCCACTCCCCCTGT
Source organism: Neomonachus schauinslandi (assembly GCF_002201575.2). Classification (NCBI taxonomy): domain Eukaryota; kingdom Metazoa; phylum Chordata; class Mammalia; order Carnivora; family Phocidae; genus Neomonachus; species Neomonachus schauinslandi. Next base: position 60,401,572 of record NC_058416.1, read on the forward strand.
TTGTGTTCCCTCTCTCGCTGTGTCTCTCTCTGTCAAATAAATAAATAAAATCTTTTTAAAAAATTGTATACTAGATAGAGCAGAAGAGGGAACCAATGAATTAGAACATGGCGCTAAGTATATCACTCAGAATGTAGCACAGAGAGATGAAAAATAAGTTCAGAGACATGAAGGTTGATGGAATCCAAGATTCATCTAATAGGAGTTCCCGAAGGAGAAAATGGGCAAGTGTGGACACTTAGGCAGATAACGGAATAGAATTATTTTATAACTGAGGAAATATGAGTCCCCAAATTGAAGAAGTTCACTGAGAGATGAGAAGGATCGAGTTTTTTGTATTGGAATCACCTTGGAAGCTTCATAAATGCTGATGTCTGTGTCCCACCCCCAGAGATTATGATTAGTTGAGCTGGGGTGGGGCCTGGGCTTTGGGATTTTTCTGATGTGCAGATAAGTCTGACATTCATTGCCATAGACCCTTGAATGATGAATGAACTTTAACAACAACAAAATGAGCCCAAAAAACAATAAAGGAGTATCATAAAACATAGTGAGCAAAGAGAGAAGTAAAATAGTCTGGTCAATTAGATATTAAACTTTAAATAATACAGTAAAAAGTCCAAATTGGGTCTTTATTATAAAATAAAATAATAATAATAGTGAAAAACATATCTATTTGAAAAATGCCAGGAACTAAAATTCTAAATAAGAACAGGGAAGATAGGAAGTAGAAAGTTCAGAGGGAAGTTATTGTGTCCCTGGATTCTTGTTTTCTTTATAAAGGGGGCTTAGAGTTAATTACCAAATGCATTTGAAAAATAAGTTAAATCACTAAAGAGTTATAAAAAATTATAGGCGACCACTAAAAGAACAGATACAAAATGTTTAACTTTCAAAGGAGCAGGTAATGGGAAAATAAAACTTTTAATCTGACCAAGTCAGGAAGGAGAAAAACAACTAAGGAAAATAATGTTGAAAAAAATGATGCTAGAAATAAGTCCAAATGTGTCAGTAAACTCAATAAATGTAAATTAATTAAATTATCTTTCTAAAAACACAGATTTTTTGGGCACCTGGGTGGCTCAGTCATTGAGCGTCTGCCTTCGGCTCAGGTCGTGATCACAGGGTCCTGGGATAGAGCTCTGCATTGGGTTCCCTGCTCAGGGGGAAGCCTGCTTCTCCCTCTCCCACTCCCCCTGTTTGTATTCCCTCTCTCGCTGTGTCTCTCTTTGTCAAACAAATAAATAAAATCTTTAAAAAAAATGAATGAAAGCACAGATTAAAAAAAACAACAACAACAGAATAGATCCTAAAATTGAAGTTTTGACTAGACGCCAAGATAAAGGGATGTGAAAATCCTAAATGAAGTATCAGATTCACAAAGGAAACTGTTGAGAACCAGTCCACTGGCTTTGAACTCACACACTCAAGAATATGGTGAAAACATAGATTTGTGGGGACAGCATAGATTTGTGAAGCATGTCTGTGGTGGAAGGGGTTTTTATAGCTGAGACCCTCCCAAGAGGGAAGGGTGGGAGGGGTGACACCTTTCTCACCCCAAGAGAACAGGCTCAGCTGTGATTCTTGGAGAAGCTGTATAGGTTTGATGCTAAGGGCTTGCTCTAGACTGATAACTTCCTCCCGCCCAAACAGAGGGGTGGCCAGGTGCTTTCACAGGTGTGTGAAGGCTCAGCAGCCAGAGGTGGTTAGATACAAGTAGCCCTCCCGTACCAGATGCCGGGCGTACAGAAGGGACGGAACCAGGGCGGGAGACAGGGACAAGAGACAGACAAGAAACAGAACTAGGCATGTACATGCACACACACACACACACACACACATAACAGACATGCGAGGCCCTGCCCCAGAGGACCACCCAAAGTGCCTAGAGGACAGCAGCAGAAGCCATGGGAAGGTGGCCCTCTGAGATCCCAACAGAGAGGCCACCAGAGGAGCAGACCCCAGAGTTCCTGCACAGGGTTGCCAGTGAGGGCAAGAACAACTCTGAAGAACTGGAAAGTGCCCCACAAGAGCTGTTTAAAACCTCTGCTGGACTTGCAAGGAGTAAGCACCCCCCCACACACATATACTCCTCTCTTCTCTCCAAGGACTCTAGCCTGGCGGAAGTCGGCGCTTCTGTGGGGGCTGTCAACTCCACAACCACAAAGCTCACGGGGGGACAGAGTGGTAAATGAATATAACCATTTCCATGAACAGCTCAGCTGCACTTACTTGATTTCTGAATTGAGATGTGTTTGAGGCGGCACACTAGAAGTCAGAGGTGAGTATGGGACCTACCCAAGCCATGACCACCAATAAGCTCACTTTAAAGAGACAGGGAACAAAACTAAAGTCCTGCCCTCACTACCGCATAAATCATGTTTATTGCACATACTAGTTACAAAATATTCAGCTACATACAGTGCATGAGAGAAACAACACAAACACCCCAAATGCAAGGAAACACAGGATGTAAATAAAGAGATGAGAAAGATAGGCAATCGCTGAACAAGGAAAGCTTGACTGGCTTTATAAATATGAGACAAAAGAGACATTAAGACAGAAAGTATTATTAGGGATAAAATGATCATTTTTAAGGATAAAAGCAAGAGCTCTCTGGGAGATGAATAATCTTCAATACACACACATCAGATAGGTCAGCCTTACCACATACAAAGCAAGAATTGACAGAACCGTAACAAGTTGGCAAATCCCTAATCAAAGTAAAATATTCTAACACACTTCTCTTACTAACAGATAAATCAAGCTTCCCAAATATCAGCAAGAATAAAAAAGATTGAAACACTCTAATTGATATATGGGATATAGATAGACTAGAGATGGAGATGAGTGATAGAGATGGAGATGGAGATGGGATGGGGATGAGGAGGGAGATGGGCATGGGGATGCAGATGGGGATGGGGTTGGAGACAGGGATGGTGATGGGGATGGAGATGAGGAGGGGGAAGGAGAGGGGATAGAACGGAGATGGGGATAGAAGTGGAGATGGGGATGGGGAGGGGATGGGACAGAATGGAGATGGGGATGGAAGTGGAGATGGGGATGGGGTTGGAGAAGGGAATGAGGATGGAGAAAGGGATGGGGATAGAGTTGGGAAGTGGATGGGGGTGGAGATGGAGATGTGGATGGTGATAGAGATGGATATGGGGATGGAAATGGGGATGGAGATGGGGATCAGGATGGAGATGGATATGGAGATGGAAATGGGGATGGAGATGGGGAAGGGGTGGAAGTAGAGATGGGGATATGGATGGAGATGGAGATGGGGAGGGAATGGGGTTGGAAATGGGAATGGGGATTGGGACAGAGATGGGGATCTGGATAGGGGTGGCTTTTATATATTTTATATATAAAATGGTGGGGATGGGGGTAGAGACAGAAGAGAGGGAGCTCCCAGACTTCCACAGATACAGACTATGCATTCTTTTCAAACTCATAAAATGTGTTTTTAAAATTTGAGTACATACATAGTGGATCATAAAGGAAGTACTGAAAAATTCCAAAGATTTGAAAACATGCACTCCACAATGATTTTTATAAATAGCATTTTAAGGTCTGCTAAAATACACCCATACATTTGGAAACTAAATAGCACTTTTAAATAATTCATGGATCTGGAGGAAATTGTAATGGAGATTATAAATACTGAGAACTGAATGACAACAAAGGAACTATACTCAAGAATCTGTGGGAAGTAGATGAAAGGATATAGGGAATTTATAATATGAATATACATATGTTAGGAAACGAGAGAAATTTTAAATTAATGAGCTAACAATTCAATATGAGAATTTAAATATGAAAATCAATGTAAGATGAAGGAAAAACAAAATAAGAAAATAATAAAGTTCACAATTATGGAAACAGTAAATCAAGAAGTAATATGGTAAACAAAAACCTCAAAAGCTGACTCTTTACAAATGATTGATAAAAAATACAAATTCTTTTCTTTTCTTTTTTTTTTTTTAAAGATTTTATTTATTTATTTGACAGAGAGAGACACAGCGAGAGAGGGAACACAAGCAGGGGAGTGGGGGAGGGAGAAGCAGGCTCCCCGCAGAGCAGGGAGCCCGATGCGGGACTCGATCCCAGGACCCTGGGATCATGACCTGAGCTGAAGGCAGTCGCTTAACCAACTGAGCCACCCAGGCGCCCAAATACAAATTCTTTTCTTGATTAACCAAAAAAAAAGGCATGCATAAATATCAGAAGTGAAGAAGAAGAATCACTGCTAAGTAGTGATCAAAGTACAAAAATAAATGAACAATTTTGGACTAATATATTTGAAATCTTATATATGGTGAACAATTTTCTTTAAAAAAATGAAATTACTGAAGCTTCTCTTTTTACTAATATGCTCCAAATCCTAGAAAAGGAGCGAAGACTATCTCCTTTATGAGGGAAGCATCCCTATGGTAACAAAACAAGATGAAGCAGGAAAAATGAGGAAAATTGTAAGAAATCTTCTGCACAGCAAAGGAAATGATAAATGAAATAAAAAGGCAACCTGCAGTATAGGAGAAAATATTTGCAGACTACACATCTGATAAGGCGTTAATATGTAAAATGTATTAGGAACTCATACAACTCAATACCAAAAAAGCAAGTAATCCAATTGAAAAATGGACAGAGGACCTGAATAAACATTTTTTTTTCCCAAAGAAGACATACACATGGCCAACAGGTACCTGAAAAGGTGTGCAACAGCACTCACCAATCATCAAGGCAATGTAAATCAAAACCACAATTCACACCTGCTAGTTGGCTTTTATCAAAAGGACAACAGGTAAGTGTTGGTGAGCAAACACTTTAGAGTGAAGGGAACCTTTGGGCACTGTTGATGGGAACGTAAATTGGTGCAGCCACTGTGGAAAACTCGTATGGCCCAGCAATTCTACTTCTGGGTGTATATTCTGAACAAATCAAATCAGTATCTCAAAAAGATATCTGCATTCCCGTGTTCGTTGCAGCATTATTCACAGTAGCCAAGATTTGGAAACCACCTAAGTCCTAAGTGTCCACTGATGGACAAATGGATAAAAAAGATGTGATGTATACATATAAAATGGAATATTATTCATCCATGAGAAGAAAGGAAATTCTGCCATTTATGACAAGATGGTGGGAGGACACGCCGCAGGACAACTTGACTGGATTCTTCAAAAGGGTCACAAAACCCAAAAAGGGAGTGGGGGTGGGGAGCTGCTCTCCATTTACAGAGATTAAAGAGTGGCCCCTAAACGCAGTATGTGAGGCTGGATGGAGCCTGGACCAAGTGAAAAACAGCTACAGGGACCTTCTCCAGACAGCTGGTAACGTTTCTCCCCACTCTGGCCAGGTAGAGGAATACCTTGATCTTCAGTTTATTAATTTATACATTAGATTTATTTAATTTATTAATTTATACATTAAATGCACTTCCACCCAAATTTCAAAGAACGTTTTCTCTTTTTTTCTAAGATTTTATTTATTTATTGAGAGAGAGAGAGCACAGGCAGCGGGAGCAACAGAGGGAGAGGGAGAAGCAGGCTCCCCGCGGAGCAGGGAGCCCGACGTGGGACTCGATCCCTGGACCCTGGGACCACGACCCGTGCCAAAGGCAGAGGCTTCACCGACGGAGCCACCCAGGCATCTGTCAAAGAATGTTTTCCTCCTGGAAATTTTCAAGCTGTCCCTCAAATTAACAAGGATGAGGATGAGCTAAAGCCATGACTACGTAGAGTAATGAAGAGGCGGGATGTGCCTTTCCAAGTGTGAAGACGGACTCGAAGGCAGAGAGATTATAATCCTGTACAGGCTCGGGAACCCTCCTGGCTACCGGCCCCATTGCCTTCAGCAGCCCCGCCGCCCAGGGGCTGCCCTGAGCCCCTCCATCGCACATAAGCACCGCCCTTGCTCTTCCAACCCCTGCCTTCAACCGGCCTGGGGCCAGAGCCACCTGCCAGAGGGTCAGGACACCAGCGTTTCTGAAGTGCACATTAAACGGTTACAATCTGCAGGGAAAGAAAGCACCAGCCACAGTACTCAAGCTACCTGGATGTGGGTGTGCGGAGGGATGGGGTCTCCATCCTCCCCCTTGTCCTCCACGTCCCCACGGCAAGGACAGAAAGTCACTGGGGCTCGCTGTGCGCCAGCCGCTGTGTCAGGCGGGGGCCGGGCCATCTGGATCTCTTCCTGCCGCTTCTGTGGAAAGAAACTAAGTCCGGAACCAAGTCAGAGAACCCGAAAGGAGCCCCGCCCTGTCTCGGAGGCCTGGCCACCTTGTAGCTCTCTCCCAGCCTCCCGGAAGCATGGAGCATCGTGTCCCTTGAACTCTCGTCCTGTGCACTCCATTGCCCCCAGGGGTGGGGCTGTTGCGTTGCATGAGTGTACGCGGCACCCCCAGGATGCCGTGGCGGGGCTCCCTGGCGCTGTGCCATGCCTCGGCCTGCAGTGGGGGCCGGGGGACGCTCCCGGGCTTCCCTGCCAAGGGCCACCTGAAAGGGACCCAAAGCTGAAACTTCTACAATACAACAACCAAGCCGGCTCGGTGCAGGGGGGCATCACTGAAGTGAGAACCCCGCCCCTCCACAACCCAGGAGCAGCCCCCCTTCCCACCCCCAAGCCTGGTCCTCTGCTGGAAGGGGCCTTGGCTACAACGGGAAGAACTCTGCATGACAAGGAATCCAGAAAAGGAAGATTCAGAGCCCCAGAGAGGAGGGTGAAGAGATTTGGCAAATGCTCAGGGAGATTCCAGCTGAGCTGGCTGAAGGCTGGGAGATGGAAGGACACATTTGTTCCTTCCAAATTATTGGGACCAAAGAGCTTTATTCTCCAACGACAAATCCTTCCAGGGAAAGCCCCACATCTCCAAGGCATGCATGGGACTGCTATTAGCATTCATAACCATTTTCCCCACCAGTCTGATGAGGTGGTTCCCATGCAACCTTAATCTCCTCCATGTGGCCTCCTACTTGGCCAACTTTTCAGCTAACAATAAGAGCTATTCATCAACAAATACTTTAATATTGATTGTGTTGCCTGAGTGCAGGCTGGTTACCAGATCACAGTACCCCGTGTATAATAAAATGCCATTTGTAATGAAGTATTAAATCAAATGGCACTCAGAAACACACACTTTTCTGGAGCCTTTTTTTATGTGTGAAACTTAATGGACATTAAATGTGAAGCATATGCATCAAGAGTGGAGAACAGGGCCTCTCTGAGCCAGAAGTGAGTGTTCGTGCTTCTTCACTCCCAGCTGGGACCTCACCCGGACCACACTTCTGTATCGGTGCCCTCCCGGTGTGACCATACAGATTCCACAGACACTCATGAAGAGTGGGGATGGGTTCTCACGCCAATGGTCTGTCCTGGAAAACCCAGCCAAACCTATTCTAAGGGTGAAGCAGAGTCAAGACCCTCTCCTTACCCCTGACAATACAGGCAGGACATTCTCTTTCAAATTCCTTTTCCATGAGTTTTACAGAGGGTCTGTCTTCATTGGCTCTAGTGTGTCTCTGGGTCTGTCCCCACTGGCCGTCATGCATCTCCGGGTCTGCCCCCACTGGCTGCCATGCATCTCCGG
>NC_058416.1:60409169-60444307 GCF_002201575.2 Neomonachus schauinslandi
GCATCTCCGGGTCTGTCCCCATTGGCTGTCATGCATCTCCGGGTCTGTCCCCACTGGCTGTCATGCGTCTCCAGGTCTGTCCCTATTGGCTGTCGTGCATCTCTGGGTCTGTCCCTATTGGCTGTCATGTGTCTCTGACACCTTCAAGTCCATTCAACTTACATTCGTGGTGGACCCACTCTGGGGCAGGCCCCCTGCTGAAGTGTGGGTGTGGAGGTGCACAGTCCTAAGAGAGCCCTACCCCTGAGGTGTTCCTGGTCTAGTTGAGGGGGAGGCAGGTGAGCAAAGGAAAAGGCGACAAAGAAGTGCAGGAACACTGGGAGAGAAGGAATTTTGCCCACCCAGGGACCTCGGGGACAAGGGTTGGCCCTCAGCTCACTGACTCCTAGGGACAGCTGCATTCTGAGAGTCTGCGAGTTCTGACCAAAAGTGGAAACTGTTCTCTTTTGTTTTGACCTTTGCTATTGGAAATCTTATAAAAGTGTGTGATTCCTTCCCCAGCCTCAGTAAACACAGAAAAGAAGCCCAGATGAATCTGTTTGTGAGGCTGGAGGATGCTGAGCTGCCTCTGGGTTTCTTTCAGATTCATGTCTCAGGAACACATTGAATTTGGCTTGCTGGGGGAAGGCATCCTCTGGGTCCCAGCAAATTCACTAGGACGGCAGCGTGGGGTCAGGAGGGGGACATGCCCAGTGGACTGAGGACCCCGACCGGCTCACCTGCGTTTCCACGTGTCACCCCCGAGCCCCACGCGGCTCCCGCAGCAAGGAAGTCCTTCTTGAAAAATGTCACTGAACTGAGACCCTCGATGTTGGGCGGGAAGAGATCATCTGAGTGTCTGCTTTGTCTCTTGCACATTCACCCCGGTTTCTAAAGGTGAGGAAATGAACACGGTTTAATTCACTAATTCTGTTACTCTGCGCTAACAACGACCCAGGGCTCGGCCGTCTCACTGCAGGCAGGACAGGGCAGGGGACCGAATCACTTTGGCTGCAAAGGGCGAGGGTCTGGGGAGCACAAAGGGTGGTGGGTTGAGGCTGAAGAAGGTGCTAAGCCCGGGCCATTTCATTGGGCTGTTCGAGGGTTTTGTCAAGTACATTTTGATTACTTTAGATCCCATTCACCTGGGAAGACCAAAGGAACAATGAAGGCAGGTGATGGGAGCACTAGAGGCATCTCCTGCAATCCTGGGCAATACAGATTGGGGAGACGGTCAGGATTCACCCCAGACTCCTGCCTGCACGGCCCCCACAGAGCACAGCTGTGCGCAATATCTGCGGAAACCCAGGCTTCCCTGGAGCCACCTGAGCCGCCACCTGGCAGAGCTGGGCTGGGTGCCCTCAGGACAGAGGGAGGGCTTGGAGCCATGGTCAGGTCAGACCGCCTCCCCCCTCACCGAGGACTTGCTCCTCACCTCAGAAGGTGTCCTGGGAGCTCATGGAGGTGCAGAAGGGCTCCTTGGAAAGCTGTCATCGGCAGCGTGACACCTGAGCGGAGACCCAGACTGGCTTTGAGGGGTCTGCTGCCTGCGCCCTCAGAGGCATCCACTGGAGCAACCAAGTGCACTTGCTTCCTGCAGGGGCCCTATCAAGTCTCCTGACTTACAGGCCCTCCCCCACGCCTGGACGTCAGAGGCCAAATCAAGCTGTAGCTCGGCTCCCTCAGCAGGCTCCAGGGGCAGGTCTGTCTCCTGCATGCTCCTGGCTGTGGGACCGAGGTCTCTGGCCGGCCACCAGCCCCCGGACCTCAGGAGGAGCAGCATGGCCTTGGACCCTTCTCTTGGCACGTCTCCCTGACCCTTCCTCAGTGGTGCTCACTCCACTTTTAGGGACCCTGTGGTGACATCGGGCCACCTGTGTGATCCAGGCTCTCTCCCCATCTGGGGCTCTTGAAGGTAATCCCACCTGCAAAGTCGCTTTGCCCTGTGAGGCCACCTATCGCAGGCTGGGTGGGGACCAGAGAGTTATGCGCGGTTTCTGTTACGTTCTCTTTCATCCTCTCCTCCGCTTCCATCCTGCAGGAAGGGTACGAGTGGTGCAGATGCCGGGGACAGGCAGGGAGTGACTGACCCTGCAGCTGAGGAGACTCCGTGTACCCCTAGGAGAGGGGTGGAAGTTTCTCCATCCGAACAAGGGCGAGATGGATTCTGGACGGTAAAGGGCGCACAGGGTACGCCATTCTCCAGTGATGTCCCCGCCCCGTCAGTCTGCCTGCCACCTGCTGCTGACTGCACCTCCCAGATCCCTGGATCCCTGGGGGGCGCTCTCCTTGGGTTCAGCCCCTGGGAGGCAAAGGCAAGAGGTGGGAGGGGCAAAGAAGTCAGGGTGTTTCTTCCCTGCACCCTCCCCACTTCGAGGCTGTGTCTCCCTCCACAGCTAAGGCCAGGAGCCCCTCCTCCACCGCCCAGCTCCTACCAGGCTCCAGCCAGCCCTGGGGGGGGGGGCGGGGGTGCAGCAGCTCCCCAGGGGATTCCTGGGCACCGGGACTTCCCCTCAGGCTCCCTTACTCTGGCCTCCCCTCCCTAGTCTTTACTGGCTTGAGTCCTGCTTTCTGCCCCTGACTCACACTAACTCACAAAGGCCTTGATAAGCCCACCCAAATGGTGACCCCATGTCATCTCCTGGAACCCCCAGCCAGCTGATGTGATGCACACAGGCCCACGTGTGCGCTCTGTTCTCCCTGGAGCAAGAAGCATGCCCTCCTCTATCTCCCTGACCGAGCCCTCCTGCTCTTCACACTGGCTGCACTCACCTCCTCTCCAGAGCCCACTCCGACCTTCCATGGGCAGGGGCTCGTCCTTCAGGTGTGGCCTCTCCATACCTGTGCCATCCCCCCGTCACGTGATCACTTGTGTCTCCGTGACTAGGTCAGGGTCAAGGCATGGGTGTAGACCACACATCAAGCCCCTCAGTGCCCACTAAATCTGCAGGCTGGGAGACTCTCTCGGTCCTTCTCCATCAGAGTTTCTGCCGGTGGCCCTTGGGAACTCTTACTGAACAAGTCCCCTTGTTGATTCTTACCCACTGTGAAATTAGAGAAACACCAGCCCAGAGGAGCCAATCTTTAGTTATCTCTGTGTTTCTGGAGCCACACACAATCGATGTCAGCTCATTTTCAGTGACGGTTTTGAATGAAGTTGGGGCAGGGTGTCATTCCACACACTGGATGGTAAGATCCCCTACTTGCCTTTGTCATGGAGTTCCAAGGACACTGATAGGACATCAGAGGATTCCCCTCATCAGAAACTGGATGGCACAAAAGAAAAGACCCACATGCCCTGACATAGGAGGAGAGTCAGACCCCTTCCCCAGCCACCCCATGGTGGGGCCTGCTGGCCAGCAAGCCCACCACCCGTACAGCCTTTCAGGTGAATGGAGAGCCAAGATGGGCCCTTCATTTGAGTGAAGCATTGAATATGAGAGACAGAAACCAAAACCAATAAGAAGTTTTTTATAAAAGCTCAGAAGAAACACATAAAGCAACAGGCAGATTCAAGATAAAGAAAACGGTTGCCTTCGGAGAGATAAGAGAAGATTTGACACCCATGAAACGGGAAGTGATGCCGAAAACAGGGAATGGAAACGTGCTACCAGAAGTTTCAAAAGGGGATATTTGACTTTGGGGAAATCCACCAAAAAGTGGAAATATAGGTTGAAAAATAAGAGGGGAAAAAGCCAAGAATGTTAGAAAAGCAGCCCAAGATCATCTAACTGGAATTGCAGGAGAGAGCAAAGGAGAGAGGGAGGACGTGATTATCAAATAAATACTTCAAAACCTTTCCTACAGCTAAAGAATATGAATTTCCCAGTGGAAGGGGCCCAGTGCCCGGCGCAGTGACTGAAGGAAGCCTCATACTCTGAGAATCCTTGAGATGTTTCACTGGGGGTAAAGAAAAGCCCAGAACGTTTTCAGAGAGAAGGAACTGGTTGCTGGATGAGGTTGAAACCCAGAGGGGCCTAGACTTCTCGACAGCAATGCCAGGAGCACGAGAAAGGGTCAGGACTCCCAACTTCACTTTTGATCACACGTGAGAACAGAATAAAGAAATGTATCAGAACATGACTTCCCGTGTACCCTTCCTCGGGGGTCTTATTGAAGAATATCTTCCGTGGAATGAAGGGATTAAACCAAAAGGAGGAAGATACCAAATCGGCAAAGCAGAGAAGCCCACAGGGTAGCAAGGCCAAGGGAACACGGCAGAGGATGGTGAAGAGATGTCCCGCAGTGAGCGCTGTGCTGAGGCCACAGGAGGATCAGACTGGGCAGGAGGTCAGAGGGCACCGGGTCATCGCCAAGACAAAAGAAATTACAGAATGTGAATGACCAAGTCGAAGGGGTTTCAGAGTCTATAGCAAGGTTTAAGGTTGAATTTAAAATAGGTGCATAGAAAAACAGATTTTAATGGGGGGTGGGGGGCATCAAGGAAAGGAAAAGGTCGTCCCGGGGGGAAAAAAGAACGTATGCTTTGGGTCCAAGTGCCTTCACTGTGAAAAATATTTTCATGAGCATAAGAACAAACATCAAATACTGATTTGACCAAAAATTGTGCAAAGACTCGGTGATGAGGGACTGCGGGACCTGGGAGGGAGTGTGTTCATTCCACAGCAAGAGATCAAGACCATGAGCATGTATTTAGAAACAGCTACAAGAATTATGAAGGCCTTCCTCTGGGTACTTCAAAAGAGATGGCAAAGGACAGGAAAAGTCTTGTTTGACCTCTAAAACCAAGTATTTGCTTTGATTAGAAAGTGCTGGTTTTTTAAAAGGAAAAAAAAAAATCAGGCCACCCTGAGACTTTTTCATTATATGACAAAATGCCTGAAATTTGAAAACTATCAAATTTTTAAACCCTTGAGGGAAAAGATTGTGAGCAGAGACTCTTCTACCAAGCTATTGTGCCTGCAGGAAAGAAATTAGGAGACATTTGTAAATGTGGGTTCTCAAGAATTGTTCTACACAAACACACACATGCATATTCCCTTAAACATTACTGAATATATCCATAGTTGAATGAATAAATGTCATCAAAACTGAGAATTCAAAGGTATGGAAAATATGTATTTTCAAAACTTATGGAGATCAATAAAAGCAGTTTTCAAAACACATGAGTTTCAATGAGTACCACTGGAATATTTATTTAAAAATAATGAAAATATTGCAGTTATTCTTGCAGAAGTTGCTTATGTTCTGAAACCCAATAATACCATTTTGGATCAAGCCCCAGAACATAGCACTGCAGGTGAAAAGGAAGGATGAGTGCACAAAGAATTTCTGACACATATAAGTAGAGGGGCTTGGTACAAATAGGGTTGGAAAAACCCTAAATGGGCATTTGTGCTCCTTTCAGGGGCACAAATGAAAACAACCAGAATGTCCGAACACAAAGGATCAGATCAATCCGGATGATAAACTAATTATTACTGCTCAGAATCTAGCCCACGGTGAAAACAGGAGTCACCAGGACAAGATGCAAAATATATTCTCCTGTTTTCAGAAAATGTAAAGGTGGGTACATATGTATGCCCAGGAACAGGACCAGGAGAGCATCCCCCAAAGGGTTGGCCATCATTCATAAATCACCTTGATTTTCTCCTTTGTGATCATGTCTGACCTCTGTGAGGCAAAACCCAAACAGGAGTCTGGGCAACTGCGCCTCCTGATGCCCCCAGAGAAGTGAGTATCCAGCTGAGTTCTGAGCCATCTGATGTCCTCCCCTTCTCTTCTGACACTCTCTTATTCTCCCCTAGAAACCTGACAGTTAAATCCAACAGGTGCACTTTGTCCTCAACAAGAACTAAGTCCCGGCAAAGATGGTGGCCTGGGGACAGCCCAAGTTGGGAGAGAGATATAGGGGAGAGGCGGACATGGGAGATGACATAGGGTGCTTGGTATCAGAAAGCATTTTGAAATTGTCAACCAAGGTGCTGTAGAAGGACCGGTGAGCTGAACTGAGATGCTGAGCACGGGTGGATTCCAGCCAGGATTTACCACTCACTAGGCAGGTTATTCTGGAGCTTGGGGGTAGGGCATCTTGGAACCACACCAAGACTTGGTGTCTTATTCCTGAAACAGGGGTAATAAAGTGCTCACCTGTCTCTAGGATGTAGTGGGGCTGCAATGATGTCAGGGACACGCGGGCGGGAGCCCGGGCACCCCTCCGTGTGCCCAGCCCAGGAGGTGGTCAGGCTAATGCTTTGCAAGTGGGCTGCCAGTCATGCCTCCCTCCACCTGCCTCTTCCTTCCCCATCACCTTCCTTCCCTCAATTGCCCCATGAGGTAGTTAAGCTTTCCTCCTTCCAAAGGCCCTTGCAAATGTTAAAGAGCCATTACTTTATTTTTTTAAATTTTATTATGTTATGTTAATCACCATACATTACATCATTAATTTTTGATGTAGTGTTCCATGATTCATTGTTTGCGTATAACACCCAGTGCTCCATGCAGTGCATGCCCTCCTTAATACCCATCACCAGGCTAACCCGTCTCCCCAACCCCCCTCCCCTCTAGAACCCTCAGTTTGTTTCTCAGAGTCCATAGTCTCTCATGGTTCCTCTCCCCCTCTGATTTCCCCTTCATTTTTCCCTTCCTACTACCTTTTTTTTTTAAACATATAATGTGTTATTTGTTTCAGAGGTACAGGTCTGTGATTCATCAGTCTTACACAATACACAGTGCTCCCCATAGCACATACCCTCCCCAATGTCTATCACCCAGCCACCCCATCCCTCCCACGCCCCACCACTCCAGCAACCTTACTTTAAATTATCGAAAATGCCTCTGTCTGAAGTGGAAGTTTAAGCCTGTTGGGAATTTCACCTTCAAAGTCATGAGTTGGTTCAGAACAATCCCTCACATGCACTGTTTCCTAGATGGGGTTTTTAAGCCCCTTGGAGCCGGTCTGAAGTGAAGGGGTCCCGGCTGGGGCCTTTCTGGGGAGGTAGGACAGAGCCCTCAGGGCTGTCAGCCTCCTGGGCTTGAACTAGGTCAATCACACCCTGGGTCTGAAACAGGCCTGCTTTCTCAGGAGTCATTGTTATGCTGAACTCACCACTTAACACTGCAAAGCCAAGAATTAGAGAAAACAGCAATGCCCCTGCCCTGGGTCTACCCAAGATAGCGCTGTGCTTCTCTTCCAAGGAATGCTGAGGCTGGGGCTGGGCTTCTGGACTCTAGGTTCTGACAGCCAGAAATCCAGCCAACGCCAGAGGTGCTGCACCTGGGAAGGGTTGCCCAGACACGCCATTACCCTTGGACAACAGCAGAATATTTGCCTCTACGGAAGTCAAAACAGTTATGGTTAGTTTTCAAAATTGCTTTACAAAAGGAAAGTAAAAATGTTCCCTTAAAAAGAAATCTTAGGGGCGCCTGGGTGGCTCAGTCATTAAGCATCTGCCTTTGGCTCAGGTCATGATCCCGGGGTCCTGGGATGGAGCCCCACATCAGGCTCCTTGCTCGGCGGGAAGCCTGCTTCTCCCTCTCCCACTCCCCCTGCTTGTGTTCCCTCTCTCGCTGTCCCTCTCTCTGTCAAATAAATAAATAAAATCTTAAAAAAAAAAAAAAGAAATCCTACCAACCCAAGGCAGATTGGTGGTTGCCAGGGGCTGCAGGGGGGCGGGGAGGGGGGAAGGAGGAGAAACTGCTTAATGGTTAATGGGCTTTACTTTGGAGAGATTGGAAACATTTTGGAAGGAGACAGAAGTGGTGGTTTCACAACAGTGTGAATGGATTTAATGCCACTAAATTGCTCGCTTTAAAAATGGTTTAATTTTATGTTATGTGAATCTCACCTGCATAAACTATTTTTTAAATCATTTCAAAGTGCTCTCCCGTCTGGCTTGCAAGGCTTTGCCAACTTTGGGTGAGGGGGTGGGACTGTGTGGTGTATGCTCCAGCTAGCAAAGGTGGGAACAGTCCCCCTCCCAGCTCTGCCCTGGAGGGGTTGGATGGCCCCCTGGGGCAGGGTGCCTACCTGTGCTGCTTGGTCTAGTGAGGCCAGAGAATGGTTCTTCTTTTAAAAACCCATTCATTTTTCTGGTTCATAAGGTAATATGAGGAAATATATATGTATAGTAAAGAGCAGCCATCAAAAAAAAAAAAATGAAATCTTGCCATTCGCAAGGATGTGGATGGAACTGGAGGGTATCATGCTAAGCGAAATAAGTCAATCAGAGAAAGACAAGCATCATATGATCTCACTGATATGAGGATTTTGAGAACAAGACAGAGGATCAAAGGGGAACGGAGGGAAAAATGAAACAAGACCAAACCAGAGAGGGAGACAGACCATAAGAGATTCTTAATCTCAGGAAACAAACTGAGGGTTGCTGGAGTGGTGGGGGTGGGAGGGATGGGGTGGCTGGGTGATGGACACTGAGGAGGGTATGTACTATGGTGAGCGCTGTGAAATGTGTAAGACTGATGAATCACAGACCTGTACCCTTGAAACAAATAATACATTATATGTTAATAAAAAAATTTAAAAAGAAAAAATATATATATAATAAAGGAAATAAAAAACATCCATCATTTCACTACTTAGAAATGACATCTTACATTTTGATGTATAGCTTTTAACCTTTTTTGTATTTGTATATATACTTTTTAAAGTGCTTTTGGATCTCTCCACTTTTTGAACCAATTTCTTGTGTTTGGTTGTGTGCAATATCATGCATAAGCTCACGGATACCTCTCTCCCTTACTCTAAAGCTGCGCATCCCTGGGTGGGAGTGGAGAAGTGGAAAGATCTTTCAATAGCCTGCCATTGAGATTTGCTCTTTTAAATCTTTAAGTTTTTCTGTTCCTTCCTTTGTCTTCATGGACTTGACTTAAAAAATACCAGTTTTCCTGAGGTTTCCATTTTAGAGGGGAGGGGGGTGGGGGGATGGGTTAGCCTGGTGATGGGTATTAAAGAGGGCACGTACTGAATGGAACACTGGGTGTTATACCCAAACAATGAATCATGGAACACTACATCAAAAACTAATGATGTAATAATGTATGGTGACTAACATAACATAATAAAAAATACCAGTTTTCCATCTCTTCTGAGGCTTTATTTTCAGTTCGACTTTCAGAAAGCTTAACACATGATGCACGTGTGTGTGTGTGTGTGTGTGTGTGTGTGTGTGTGTGAAGCAGAGTGAAAGGGAAGTGGGGTCTGGAATAATTATTTGAACTTGGTTCTTCTACAGATATTTTAGTAAGAAGTAAACCTCATTTCCCTTGACAGAAATTTGCATGTTTGCAAGAGCTGAGACTATTAGTTTGGTCAGAGCAACTTGCAGTTGAAGGAGCAACTCTCCTCAGACTTGGTGGCAGGAGGTCACCCCACCACCACCAGTGTTCCTGGGCCCATGGGGACCTGACTCAGTCCTGGGCACCCTTCACATGTGCATGGGGGCATGGGTCAGCGCTGTTAGCCTTGGAGAAAGACACTCCCTGGGCCTCTCTCTCCTTGCAGGATTGTTTCCAACTATCTAGGTCCCTCTCTGCAGCTTCTTGGTGCATTGTGGTGCGCCCCACCCCCAACCCAAGTGAGACCATTCATAGTCTGCTGTCATGAAGGGGCAGCTGATGGGGTCAGTCCCACCCAGGTAAGTGACTGAGTCCCTCTCTCAGGGTCACTTCTCTCTGGCACTGGACAACAGAATGACTAAAACAAATAGATCTCAAAGAGTGGAGCCTAAAGCACCAATGAGAGGTCAGTGGGATGACTACTGAGGGGCAGGGCCAATAAAGATGGAAGCGACCTATTCTCCCTGCCTGGTGAGGGTGAAGGCTGCTAAGCAGACATTATTAGAAACCCTACAAAGACGGGAGTCCTCCTCAAAGAACCCAGAAGCTCAATGTGCCAAGCTCTCTGAAATGGACTGTCCCTTATTTGTCTTCATTAATGGCTCTCCATAGCTGTCAAATATACTGAAAAGGCTCGATGAGCAAGTCCACATTGTCACTATCTTCTGAAAGTTTCCCCCCAAATCCCAGTGTTGCCCTTTCTTCTGCTTGGCATAAAAACCCTGCTTCTGGAAAGCAACCTGAAAGGCAGATGGATTGCAGGGTCTCCTGGCCCTCTTTCCCCGCCTGCCTTATGGTGGCCCTCCACCCAAGCAGGATGCCCAACGACCCCGTCCAGCCACCGTGTGCCTGAGAGGACGCTGATTGGGACAGACCCACATGGAACCAGAGCAGATGGCAGCAAGACCCCACATGGTGTGAGCGGGGCTTTGGTGAAGTTCCCTTGGAGCAGATGTCAGACCGAGGCTTTAACAAAGGAGCACCTCCTTCTAAACCCAAATCTTAGCCTTGGTATGCAGTCCTCCCCTGCACAGGACAGTCTCATCTGGAGCTCCATAACTTAACGTCATTTCATGCCCCCTATGGGGCAGCAACCTGACCTCCCCTTGGTGAGAAAAACTCATCCATCTCTCTAGCTAGGAGGGTAATCGTGCCTGGAACCCAGGGCACTCTTTGGGGGACCTCACCCCAGCACTGCCATGCCCAATAGTTAAGGTTAATAAAATTACAGCAGCCCAAGAAAAATGGCAACATGATCGAGGATTCAGACCCTTGGTGGCTGAAAGTTTGAGTCACTCCACTAGGTAGGGAACCCCCATGAGCTGAGATTCTAGCTAGGGTAGGGAATTTGGTCTGGATCATTAAAGAAGGAAGCCATAGATATTGACTGTGGTCTCATGACCCATTGCAGACATAAGAACTTTGGCAGCCTTGCCTATTTTCTCTTTGCTCGTTATGTGCGGTTAGATGTGCTAACCATTTTCTTTTCCTCTGTCCTCATGAATATTTATTTTATATAAAAGTTGTCACAGGTTAATTTTACAGTTGGGTCTTTAAGGAACAGAATGTTCATTGAGACTGTGCCACATCCTTTCCAAGGAGGTCTGAAGGGAGGATATTCTTCCCCCAGGTTTCTTCCTCTGGTCTCCGCTGCAGCCCCAGAAGCAGGGCTTTGCTCGTGCACCTGCTGTATCCTCTGTGATATTCTCTTTAGCTCTTAGTAGGTAAACTCTTTCACTAGTTAACAACTGTTATATTAAATGTTCTCCGGTCAAATTACTGGTGTTTTTCTGTCTCCTCCCAGGACCCTGGATGCTACATTATTACCGTATTATGCAATGATACATATACAGTATTATATGAAGGTGTCATACAAATGGAAATTTGAAAAAATATATATAAACCTCCCCAAATGCAAATATATATATAAAAAAATAGAGACACAACAAATAAAACAGGCAACATAAGGAGAGACAATTTATAGAGACAATCTGGTGAACTGAGGGCACACGTTTATCCTATTAAATACATGTAAATTGGCTTAACTCATCTACAAAAGGAAAAGATTTTGAGCCTGACCAACAAAGAAAAATCCAAGACTGTGTATATAAGAGACACATCTAAATCGAAGAAATTTAGAAAAAGTACAAGTAAAAATATGGACAAAGAGGTACCAGGCAAAGGCAAATAAAAAGAAAGTAGGGATAATAACCTTGGTATCCAACAAGATAGAATTTAGACAAAGCAAAATTAAAAGACACAAAGTAGCCCACTTTGTAAAACTTAAGTGTACAATTTGCAATGAAAATATACACACCAACAACTTAAGCACAAACCTAAGAGAAGTAAGAAGAGATAAATAGAAATACATAACAGGAAAATTTAACACACCTCTCTCAATAAAAGCTAGGCCAAGAACAAAAATATAGTACAGCTGCAGAGGACCCAAACAACATAACCAATAAGCAATAAGTAGATTTTATACATGTATACTGCAGAATATACATTCTTTCAAATGTACATGGAATGATACACAACCTCAATACAACCCAAAGAATAAAACTAATACAAATAGGTATTCTCTGACTACTATCAGCAAAACTATAAACTAATAACAAAATCAAAAAGAAAATACCCTGCTATCCAGAAAAAAATTTTAAATGCGATTTAAAAATTATTGAATCAAGTAGAAAACACAGACCAATATTGTAGGTTTTCTGGAGAAGAATAATGAAAACGTGGCATATCTGAATCCATTGGCATATGGCTAAAACCGTTCCCAAATAAAATGTACAGTATTAAATCTATTTACGTATCCATCGATAGAAATGAAAATAAATGAAATAGGCACCCAATTCAAAAAGTTTTAAAGAGAAAAAGAAGCATAAAATAAGCCCCCAAAATTAGGCGATGACAAAATCAGAAATTAATAAGTTAGGGGGGAAATGCAGTGGGACTAGTGTTAAAACTAAAAGCTGGTTCTTTTAAAATCTGAACAAAATAGGTAAGTCACTAGCTATCCTAATTAAGAAGACAATGGAAGAGACAAAGCACAAATCTGAAATTCTGTGCAAACATATTTGAGAACCTAGGTGAAATAACTACTTTTCCAGAAAAGCACAATATATCATAATCGACCTTAGTAGAGCCAGAAAGCTTAGCCAAGCCAATGACCACAGAAGAAGCAGGGCAATTAAGGTGTCCCCCTCAAGAAGCATTGCCGAAACATGGTTTCTTTCTTTCTTTTTTTTTTTTTAAAGATTTTTTATTTATTTATTCATGAGAGGTAGAGAGAGAGAGAAAGAGGCAGAGGGAGAAGCAGGCTCCCTGCGGAGCAGGGAGCCCGATGCGGGACTCGATCCCAGGACCCTGGGATCATGACCTGAGCTGAAGGCAGACGCTTAACCGACTGAGCCACCCAGGCGTCCCTTGAAACCATGTATTCTAACAAACCTTTAGAGATTAGATAATCCCACTGCCACATAAATTAGTCTAGATCCTAAGCAATAAAGAAAATTCTAAAGTCTTTCCATTAAGCAAGCATAACATTTATTCCCAAACCTGATAAAGAATACTCCAAAGAGCAAACTACAGACCAACCTCACTTGTGAGTATCAATGCAAACGCCCTAAATATAATACTAGCAAAGAGGAATCTAAGATCAATCTGTTTAAATAAACCTGAATTGGTCCTGAACTTAAATTGGAAATAACAGAATGGATTCATTATGCA
Organism: Neomonachus schauinslandi; assembly: GCF_002201575.2. Taxonomy (NCBI): domain Eukaryota; kingdom Metazoa; phylum Chordata; class Mammalia; order Carnivora; family Phocidae; genus Neomonachus; species Neomonachus schauinslandi. The sequence continues at coordinate 60,422,196 of NC_058416.1, forward strand.
TTTCATCTTTAAAAACAACAGCAACATAAAAAATTATGGGCTCTGCTGAAAATCCTAGACACAAAGACCATCCAGCAGCACTGAGCGCGCCAAGGGCCCATTGATCTCCCAACACCATTTCCCACTGAAAGAAACCAGGATTACTTGGGGAAATGGCCGAGTCCAGGTGTGGAGAGGGAAATGTACAGGATGAGCCTGGAATGTCTTCTGGCAGCCAGAAGCAAGGAAGATCTCAAGACCACTTGTGTGGGATCAAAAGGGGCCAGGAGAGGCTCCCACTGCCCAAAGATGAGACAACTGGATCATTGATCAAGGCAAAGCTGCAATGGATTGGAACCCACCAGGAATATTTACATCTACGAGTTTATGATGACACCTTTAAAAACTCATCAGTCAGCTTTTGAGGAGGCTAGCAAATCAATGCATTACTTTGCAAACTGCAAAAGGAGGGAAAGAATCAAGCATCTACCCTGCTTTTTCATAGTAACTGAAGGGAAGTTTCTTTTTATGAAGATACTCCAACTAATTAAGTAAAGAAATTATAGAAAAAGACTATGACCACATCACTCCCTCATGAAGTAACAGCTGTAGCAATGATCATCAATGCCTGCTAGCATCACAGAGAGACAACCAGGCAGGATGTGCCTGTGATGGATGAATACACATCCACTGATGAAGGATTATTGTCCAAAGGGCCCATCTGAACCTTGAAGGCTGGTCCGCATCTTTCAGCATCAAGCATATCACTTATTGGTCATTGGCCAAAGGACGGGCAGGAGAAGGATGATCTTTTATTTTCCTCTTCTTCTTTACTTTCTGATTCAAAGAGATTTTAGGGTGCTGTAGGATCCTACATGTGGTGTGGCCACAGTTGAAAGAAATAAGTTGGATTTCACAGTGCCAGAACCCCATGAGACAGGTGTTCCTTTCCAGCATTTTACAGATGAAGACAATGACTTCCCTAAAGTCTACAGCTAGTTAACTGCAGACCCAGGATTCAAAACTGGAACTTCTTTTCATTCAAGTAAGGGAGCTTGCCCACACCCCAAGTTTCCTGAATAGGAGAGTCGCTTAGGATTTTTCATCCCCAGAAATGCAGCAACCTTAGGCATTCTTCCCACGGCAATGGGAAAGATCACAAAATCAGGAAAAATAAAAATACACTCACAAATTCTTTGTGAAGTTGGCATTTTATTTAGAGATTTTTAAATCCCATGTCTCTAAAGGATAAGCATGTTTGTCTTGCAAAGCCTAGCTTCGTAGGAAAAACAAACAAAACAAAACAAAATCTTGGAAACCTGTGTTGCCCTTAAGAACAAACAGTAATCATTGTTGCTACAGTCATGGAAATTCTGAATGTCTTCACCAATGCATAATTCAAACACATCTGAATACACTTTATTTAAAAGTCCCCCCAAAGTTGTCTCCTACTGGTTGATATCTTCAACATGTCCATTTGTTTGATTTTTAGCAATTGGCTCTCAGCATTACATAGGAATGGAAGGAGGAAGATTTGAGGTGAATTAATGAATTTCCTGAGATGTTCCATGTGTCCTTGTTTTCTGAGAATTTCTTTAAATGGTACAGGTATTGACAAAACCAGGTACTTTAATATCTGATACTTAGCATGAGGTGACCCACCAGAACCAGCTTGATCACAAAGAGCAAACCATGCTTCTCAGCTCTCCAGAAATACCTGTCTTTATGGCGTTTTGTTGGGACGGTGTCATCTGAAGGGCAATCTAAGGGGGCTGGTTCCTGGGAGTCAGCTTTCCTCTGTACCTGTTCCAGTAAGGATTCGAAGGATGGACCCATCAGTCACAGCACCACAGCACCAAAGATCACCAGTTCAATAAGGAACCCAAAAGCATTCTGTTCCACTTCCTTAGACTTGTGGTGCTGAGCTGACCACGAAACTGTGAGGCCAGACTTCACCTTGAAACCACAGTGTGTGGGGACACACAGATGACAGCACAATCTGGATGGGTAGAATCTTCTGGAAAAGTGGAGCTACCCAGAAAATTCTCCTTTTCAACTTTCTCATTTAAATATTTTAGTTCACTTCTTTGCCTTAATTTGTATAGGGAAAAGGTCACTGAAGCTTTATAAGATAACCATGTTTCTGGAGCGAGCCCAAAGGAGTTAGGGGGATGGACATCCCAGCACTGTGCAGGTAGCTGCCTAAGGAGGGAACATCCGGCTGAATGCATTGCCGTCTTTTAATGAATCCTCGGGGTAAATTCTGTTCCTCATGCTTTTCCTCTCTCTCCTGCAAAGTAGAATGCACTGAACTTTCTTTATTGTTTCTTTGAAGGCTTCCAACAGTTGAATTCAAATAGTTTCAAGATCTCTTGCCTCTAAAAGGAGTTCTGAATGTCGGCTAAGATGAATCTCTGCACAAACCTCAGGTTCAAGGTGGAGATGAACCAGGAAATGCTATTTTAACAAGAACTGAAACGCTGGGAAAACTTAATATTCAGAACCCAGGCTGTCAAGAGCTGTTGTGGGCAGACACTGATGGTGAAAAGACGCTTTGTTTTTATTCTCAGTAACATCTAGCCGCTGAGTACATCTTATTCAGACTTCCCAGAAAATTGAGAAAATTCACCTGCTAGTGGGATTGAGCAGAAAAAAATCTGAACCTCAAAGGGACGGTTTGCCAAAGGTCTCAGGAAAAGGAACACCGGATAGTGCAAACACAGTTCTGAATTGTTCCTGAGTTCGGGATTTCTCTAAACAGAGCCTGAGGAGCCTGTCCTGCCCGCAGGGATGTAAATATAGCCCCTCTTGCTTAAGCCAACCAGCGGGACCATTCCTTCACTCTCTCTGGGTCTCTCTTCCCCACCTGCAAAGAGAGGGCCTTGGGGTCACCATCCTCCCACACCTCAGAGCCTGCAGCCCTGCCAGCCCCAGCAGAGGCCAGTGCGGTAAGGTGCAAGGTGGTCGCATGCCTTCCTTCCGGGTGAGACACGTGGCTGTGGGTCTCCGAGGGTGGCCACGAGCCACAGGGAAACGCTGCACTCCTTGGACGCAGGCAGTGATGGGTCTGCACCTCGGGCTCTCTCGGCCTTTGAAGCAAATCCCTTTTCTCAGACACATGCACTCCAAGCCAAAAGGAAGGCAGCATGTCCACGAGGCACTCCTGACCCTTCCTTTGCATCCTCGGGACAGCACTGTCGCATGGGGGCAAGTGAGCCGGGCACCTAGGAAAGGCACCAGGACTGGGATCTTGCCTGGGGAAAAGTCTCAGCCGGCTGAGTTAGAAACTCCTGGGATACGAGCCTTTGCTCAAGAGATGTGGTCTATCACATGCCTACAGCCTAGTAGCTACTCCCCAGGAAGAGTGCCATCTTCAAGCACCAGTCCCAAGCCAAGGCTCTGTCCCCTGATGCCCTGGGGGCACTCCCCTCCTGCAGGAGGCATGCACTCTGCAGGCAGCAAACCTTCAAAGGCACCTGGAGGACTCAGAGGCAGAGACAGAAAGGAGAGGGTGGGGACCTGGGGCCAGGTGGGGGAGGGGTGACTCACTGGGGTTCCTGCACTGCTTCCTGGGACAGCCAGGCACCCCGGCCAGAGACAGGTGGGGTCTGCACTCACCCTCCGATTAAGCGGATCAGACCAGTATCCGGCACAACAGTGCAAGTAACACTGGAGAGGACAGGAAATGGGGCGGCAACTTTTCCAGATACCCTGTGGCAGGCACAGTCGTCGGCCTACCTGTGCTCAGGTAAGAGCCCTGCTCTGACAGGGACAAGCAAGCCACAGACCAAAAGCACCTGTGCAGGTAAATGGGCCCAACTGCATTCTGGGTCCTTCTATTTTGTTGTTTTGATTTTGCTACAAAGCACAAGGAGGTACCTCTGGGGTGTGGTTGGGGGTGTGTGGCCAAGAGCGCGGGAGCAAATGAGCCACTTGTTCTGGTCAGCACCACTCCTGGGATAGGCCGGGTCAAGCTGCTGCCCGTCTGCTGCCCCGTGACCCCAGCTGGCAGGCCCAAGGCACAGCCTGCTCTGTGGTGGGAGGCGGAGAGAGCAGGGATGCGGTCCCTGAGCCACACATTCTGAAGCTGCAAGGATGTCGAGGGGCAAGAAGGATCTTCTGTGACACCGTTTGTGGGATGCCCTCTGACCCCCTTCTGAGACAGGAGGATGGAGGAGAGCAGAGGCCTTTCCAGAAGTGGTGGGACTTGGAGGGGAGCCAGGGAGCCACGGAGTGCTGCCACTGAGCAAGGCTGTGGAGCACTTCCCACGCTGCTGCTAATGACCAAGAAAAGACCTGCTTTCAAAGCCTGGGGTGTACATGAGCGGAAGAGGCCGGTGGAGGTGGGGGCCACGGGGGGCAGACACGGGCCAATATCTTCAGGGATATTGGCTCTAACTACCAGGAGTCTCCCGGGAAGCACGGCGTGTCATCACTGCTCACGAGTCTCCTCGAATGAATTGGCAGCCAGTGGTTTCCTCGTATCCAGATGGAAGCAGGGACTCTCACGTGCAGGACCTTCCCGCCTGCTTGCTATTTTATTTCCTGGGGTCACTGTTGCCTTAGCAGCCCCTAACCCGCCAGCAGCCACCCGCACATTCCATTAGCCCCATCACGCTCCTCGGGCCCATTAACCAGCCTGGTAAAACAGGACTTAACACCAGGCCGAGCCACTTACCTGCGAGGCCAGCCTTCAGGCCCCCCCAGCAGTTGAGGAAATCATTACCACCTCACAGCACACAGCCCAGCCCGCCCTTCTGCTCTGGACATTACCCAAATTCATGATCTTATTTATTTGGGTCCTTTCTCTTTTCTTTTTGATAAATCTGGCCAGGGGTTTATCAAGTCTGTTAATTCTTTCATAGAACAAGCTCCTGTTCCATTGATCTGTTCTACTTATTTTATTTTTCTTTCTATATCTTGATTTCTGCTCTAAACTTTATTATTTCCCCTTTCCTGCTTGATTTAGGCTTTATTTGCTGGTCTTTTTCAAGGTTCTTTAGGTATAATTTCAGGTTGTGTATATGAGACGTTTCTTGCTTCTTGAGGTCCATATTGCAATATACTTCTGAAGGCATGTTTGTTGATGCACTTGAATAAGGAGCATCTCACAAGGAGCAGTGAGGTAAATGAGTCTCATTGTCTGGGGATATATTTTGGATCTGAGCCCCCTCTGCATCAATCTAAGCAATGAGAGAGGAATCCCAGTCTTGGAGGATCATACTGGAGAGATGGACACACCCTGGGAGAGATGGAATGGGGCACATGGTGATGGACCACTGGACAGGAAAATGGGGCCAGAGAGTCTCACTTCCCATGGTGGTATTAACTATCCACCCTGTCATGTTCTCTCCTGCCTCTAAGGGCTGAGCCATTCTGAGCCCGTGAGAAGTTCTGGCTGCACTCTCCCATAGATTTGAATCTCTCCGTACACACCACTACCCACATAGCACAGTGATAGTTGGCCTCATCCTCAGGCTGAGCCCCAGCCATGGTAAGGGTGGTTTTGTTCCCAGAGATGGATCCAGAGAAGTGATCAGGGACCTCAGAGGGATGGTTCTTTATCTGGTAGATAAGGGGCTGGGGAAACCAGCCTGGGGTCTGCTAGTACCAGCCAGGGCAGTTACTGGTAGAGACTTACCCAAGCCTAGGACCACAAATGAGTATGACCATCCCTCTTAGAGACACTGTCAGTGATAGCTCCTGGGTCACCACAATCTGACAACCTTCCCCTAAAACCAAAGGGAGACGAGCGCTGTTATGGGAGACAAGCGTCACCCTGAGACACTGTTGTTATGTGTCCCACCACAGTTGCAGAGTCCCTTCATCTGACCAGAGCCTTTAGTGAGGCACCTGAGAAGAACCACAGTCCGGGCCATGGCAGTGACCCTTACAGGACGTGGCCTCCTCAGCTTCCTGAGCTGGAGTGGGGTGTCCTTGGGAAATATTCATGCCCTAAACCCATTAGAAGGATAAGGTATTTCATGTCACCCCCCCTGCTTGTGCTCTCTCTCTCTGTCAAATAAATAAATAAAATCTTAACAAAAAAAAGTCAGGGTAGTGTTTATGGTGGAGACATTTTAAGGATCCTGCAGGTTCCAGATATTTATACAGTCAGACCACTGTTCTGCCTCTTGTTTGCCTTCAGCATTCAGGTAGACTCATATAATCTGGGTCAGAGAGATTCCAGTGCCATCTCCTAGCGGTGAGGCTGAGAAGCTAGCTCTGACCCTCCATCTGCCCTGGACCTCTCAGATTTGCTCCTCTCTTGTAATTGGACCACCAGCTGAACTTTGAAACTAGATCTAGTGAAATATTCAAGGGCTAAGCCTGCATTTGCATTAAATAAATTTCTGAAAACTCTGGGCAATGCAAGCTGTGCATATTGCGTCACTGCCAATGGCTGCCATCATAATTTGGGAAATGCATCTGTATGGAAGTAAATGTGGGGCATGTTAGTTTGCTAGCTGCTGTAACCAAGTACTACAAACTAGGTGGCTTAAAATAATAGGAAAGTATTCTATCCCAGTTCTGGAGGCCAGAGTCTGAAATCAGGGTATTGATAGGGCTATGCTGTCTCTGAAGGTTCCAGAGAAGAATCCTTCTTTGCCCTTTTCTAGTTTTTTTACTTGCCAGCAATACTTGGCATTCCTTGGCTTGCAACCACATCACTCCAACTTCTGCCTCTGTCTTCACAAAGCTGCCTTCTCACTCTGTGTGTGTGCACATGGCATTCTTCTCCCCGTGTGTTTATGTCCAAATTTCCCTCATGTTTTAAAGACATTTATCATTGGATTAGGGCCCACTTAATCCACTTAAATCCTGTGTGACTGTGTTTTATTTGATTGATTCATCTGCACTCTATTTCCAAATAAGGTCCCATTTGCATGTGACCATTATTAGCATGGTTTAGAACTTCAACAGAACTTTTTCTTTGGTGGGGGCGGGGGGTGGTGCACAATTCAACTTACAGCCTGGGACAAAAAATGTATCAAGAATCTCTTTGAGAATAATATCATCTACTTAATAAAACTAGTCTGATGATTGGGTACATTTAATTCTTCCACATAACATAAAAATAAGCCAGTCCCCAAGCTCTCTGTCCATCCAGCTGTCTTAGATGGCATTTTCATTGACTGCATGGGATTTTGATGTTGAAGAAGCAGCACCATCGATATCTGTGCTCCTTTGTTCAGTGCAACCCATGAGGAAGAGCCATTTTGTTGAACTCATCCTTAAGATACAAACCACACACCTGGAGAACATCTGACTTGTACTGGGACAGCCCAGTCCTCAGCTGTTCCATCATTGTCTTATTAACCTACATCTCTGGGTGCTGACAAACCCCAACAAACATCTTGACAGCCTTTCAGCCTCTGATGGGCCAACAATGACAGAGAAAGGAGACCAAGACCTCAGAAAATCTGTACCCATGAGGCATGTGTGGTGGACTAGTCACTAGGCTTTGTCATTATACAAATGGGAAATCTCATGAAGTGATCAAATATATGTCAACAAATTGAACCGATCCTTGTTATTGTGGCAGGAAATGTCCCAAGGGCTGATAGAAGATCATGGCTGTCATTATGATCTTTTACGTCCTATGTTGTCACACAAACTCCTTGCTCTCCTTCATCTTACAACCCACCACATTCTTCAGCCTGAATATTCTTTTCTGACAACCCTTTCTCCACTCACTGCATAAATCCAATTAATCATTTGGGGCTTAGTTTCCATTATCTCTTGTGCTTAGAGTGTGCTTGTCATATAATAGGTACTTAATAACATTTGCAGGATGTATTTAAGAAAATATTGAAATCCATTTTATCTTTCAGATCATCTTTTTCATAATGTCCCTTTTCTTTTGATTATACTAATTTTGGAATCTTGGCCCAAGGAGAATGTGAAAACCGTCCTTCTTAAAGCCTGACTATGAGATGTGAAACAGGTTCTGGAATGTATCCAAAAGCTACCTCTTTAGCTACATAGCAGAAAAGTCTGGCCATTGTAACTTCAGGAGAGAGTGTTTTCCTTATCTAAATTGGTGCAGAGCACTGATGAGTTGTTCTAAAACAAGAAATGGAAGGGCTATAGAGAGTGTCCGTTTTGTCTCCCACCTCCCACCACTTTCACAAGTGGGGAAACTGAGGTTCAGAGGGGAAAGAGTGTGGTGCAGGCAGCATGGCAGTTGGTGGAATACTTAGGATTAGAACAAACTTTCAGGACAGTGCTCCTTCCTGCTCCATCCAGATTCAAGCTCAAACTGCAAAATAATATCAGTAATGCTGGAAATGAAGAAGTGATTTATGACACAATGTCAGTATCACATAACTTTTAAAAATGATTCTTTAAGATGTTACATTGGTCTTGATATACCTTTACAAATATTAATTTTAATGGATATCTCAAAAGCCTTTCATGACATAGACCACAGGTTACCTTGGGCAGGAACAATTGTCTGGCAGCTCTCAACATGCAGTCACGCAGAATCCTAAATAACACTGTCAATCTCAGTGTGGTGTTTCACAGAGGACTAACTTGGACCTTCAGCAACATCCTTGCCATATATCTTTGGAAGTTCTGGTCCTGAGAAGTTTATCACAATAAATGGAGGCTCTGGTCACAATTAAAATAAAAGGACGAGAGACATTTTCTGGAAAGTAAGAGAATACATCACTGGATATCGAAATTCAAAAGGGTTGTCACAGTGGAGATGCTCTTGGCTTCTGACTCCTGTTGGTTTTGAGGGCTTCTCCAAAGGTGGGCACCAAATGCATTCTCTGCCCAGTTCTGACACTGTGACCGGTGGCATGCATTGATGAGGTGGTAACTGGGTGCCACCTTTAGTGGGAAAGAGTTACCACAGAGCAGAAGGTCACATCAGAACTGGTTAAGTCCATGCTGGAGTGTCCTCACTAGGGCCCAGGGACAGTTGCTTTCTTATTGGTAGCTTCATCTTCATTCTGCATTGAGCTGGATGTGCTCATGTTGACTCGATCACTAAGGCCTCTAGTGACACTGTCGTAGGATGGTGGGAAAGATGTGGTAGATGCAGTTTCAGATTTGTCTGGGAGTGTGCAATTTTCATTTGCCATGAATACAACAAAGGCTGCACCTGGGGGTGACACAGCCTCCTCCTCAGCCCTCGGCACACCTGGGGGGTTGGAGATTATCATGGAGCGGTGTAACACATAGCTCCGATAGGCCTTTTGAATGACAGTAGCTGAAATGTCTTCCTGCTTCCACCAGAGGGTGGTTGCTGTTGGTTCATAAGATGTTTTTGAAACATTATTTGCCATAAACGTCTCTTCAATATTTGCCTTCAGAGAATCCAACTCCCCAGATTCTCCCAGAACATTCTTAGTGAAGGCAAAAAGAATGTCCAAACAGTGAATCTTATCTCCAGGGACCAAGGGTAGGTCTATCTGGATTAATAGATTCCGATTGGGTTTTGGGATTTGCAGGGGGCCTGAAAGGGTATCTGCAAAGGCTGAGAGGCAGAAAAGGTAATAAACTGAGGGGCCTCTGGGTTGAACATCTCCCGGGTCTCATAGAACATGTCAAAGTCATCCTCACTCAAAGGTTCACAGCTCTCTTGCGTGGCCACATTGAAGTTCTCCAGAATCACAGCAGGGTACATGTTGACCACGATGAGAAAGGAGATGATGATGTACATGGCGAAGAAGAGGATGCCCATGGCTGGGTTCCCACAGTTCCCCCAGGAGCCATTGCTGTTTGGCAGATTGGGGTCACAGAAAGGGGGTCCTGTGTTGAAGATAAGGCTGAGGAGACCATCCCAACCAGCTTGTGTGGTGATCTGGAAGAGGCACAGCATGCTGTTGGCGAAGGTCTGGAAGTTGAACATGTCATCGATGCCAGCCTCCCCGCTTACATGGGGGAAGCTGGCTATGCCGAAGATGGAGTAGATGAACATGACAAGGAAGAACAGCAGCCTTATGTTGAAGAGGGCAGGCAGGGGCATCATGAGGGCAAAGAGCAGTGTGCGGATTCCCTTGGCTGCTTGTATCAGCCTGAGGATGTGACCAATTCAGGCCAGGTGGGTGACTCAGAAGAATGTTGGGGAGAAGTAATTTTCAAGTGATGTAAGAACTGCAGAAAATGCCAGGTGCTTAGAAGAGGGGGAAATGATCTAATTAGTATTTGCAAGCATGAGCCTTCCTCGTCAGCCTCCATGGTCAAAGCCCTATCTTCTGCAGCCTAGTTTAAGTGGAAGGGACTGCACCTTTTTCCACATGTACACAGCCCTTGTCTGGTACTGTCTATGACACAGGCCCTACTCTTCCCTGAGAATTCAGCCTTGGGACATGCTTTTTCCTCCACCTTTTCCTGGTCCTATGCTCTGTGAAGGCCAGGATCCCGTGTGATTCATCTCCCCATCTCCTATTGTGAAGATTGACTCAGTTCCTGGCACATGGTCCTGTGGATAACTGTCCAGAGCCTGGTATTAATTATAAGGGGGCCTGAAGAGTTGGGCAACTTGCTGACAGCTAAAGTACACAGGCTTTGAATGGCCAGCTGTCTGCATAATGGCTTTTATTTGTTTCATTCATCTCCAGCTGCATTTGAACTCTATGTTAGGGCCTGGGGATGGGCTTGTTTAGGGTCAGTTATGGCCCTCCCACCCCCCAACTATGAACAAAGTTGGAAAGATGAAGAATGTATATGTCTTCCCATATGATATCTAACTTGAAGATTTGTGAAGCTTGATCTTGGGGCTGCGGATGCCTATTGGGACCACGAAAGATAAGATGAGGCCTTTAGGTCAGACAGGATTCAAAGTCTCTCAGGACAAATGGTGAGGAGTGTGGTGGCAAGCTCTCTCTCCTTGCCAGGGTTCCCTTGACCCTCTTCTCCTACTTGCCTTTTGTCATATGAATATAGATGGTCACAGTATTGTGTTGGAAGGCGGAAGGAAATGGGACGACGTCTGGGAAGTAATTATAATATTGTATTATAAAATGTTTATGAAAGTCCCTCTCTTAAAGCAAGTTTAACTGGGATATTTTTCCACAGCGTGGGGTATGTGTCTATATAACCTACTAAGATTCTCCCAGCTAACAAGTCTACATAATACTTCAAGGGAGTATGAGTCTTCATACTTGTAACAATTAGATACTCAATTCATGTCTTGCTAGTGGGAAGGAAGAAAGGGAGAAAGGGAGGGCAGAAGGATTAAGAGGTGGGTTCTTTTGCTTGTTTTCCAGGTGTCTCTATGACTGATTTCTAACCAGGGGATGGTGTTGCTGTGTAGGTCATAGGAACTGGTAGTTAAGGTGTCCCCATCATAGAATGGAGTACTTTGAGTATATTTTATTTCTATAGTGTTGTTATGGGAAGTCACATAAGCAAGCTCTTTTCTCTACTGTAATGTCAAAATGACCTTTAGAGTTTCTCACTTTGGAAAGCAAACAAACAAAACAAACCTCCCACAAAAAACGAGGAGCAACAGGAAAATAAAACAAAACAGAAAACAAAAATAAATGTTAACCTCCCAAACAAAAAAAATACAACCCAAGGCTGTGTTTCAGCACCAGGGTGGGGAGATTGATGAAGTGCTGCCAAGTTATATTTAGATGCTGTTAGCTCTTGAAGGTAAATCAATGGAAAATTAAATCTACAGCTATGCTCTGACGTGAAAAGTAAGCAGGTCATGATATAACAGGTCAGGATATATTTATAATGCAAAGTAAAGCTGATGCACTGTCATTTGGCCTTTGTAGGGCTAAACTTTGCCTAAACCACAAGAAGGCTAAGGACATTCTCTTGGTTGTTGGTAGAAGGCAGCTAGTTCATTTGAAGGACATTAGCCTGGTCAAAATTCAGCTCTACCCTTTACAAACTGTATGACTTTGCATAACTTTCTTAATCTGTAAGGCTCAATTTTAAATGTATAAAATGAAGATAATAACACTCCTTCAGAGAGCTGTTGTGAAGATCCAAGGAGCCCAGCCCAGTTCTCAGAAGTCAGCAAGCACTCAACTGTAGTGGCTCCATTCCCCACTTTAGCTTCTGACTTTATGAGTTTTCTCTGAACACTCATTGGCCCCCAAATACTGGGCCTATTATTCAAACACCCAGACTATGCGTAAGAGCGCTGATTTCTTGGCATTGATCTTGGACTTGTCTATCACGCACATTCCCTAAGCAGACAGTTATATAAAGATTTAACTGCAGATCCTTGACTTAAGAATTTCCTTTGAACACTCTTAGTCTTTGCTCACTCTTCTGGCAACCACCTCCTTTTCCAGAAAGTATTTACTGACTCACCTCACATCATACCACCCACTCTCCTCTTTGAAGACCATCAAGATAAGGCCCAATGGAAGTTCCATCATCTTATATTCTCTGGAGGAGTGACTGACTGTCCCCATCAGCCCCAAAGTTCAGGCAATGGGCTATGCACACAGTAGGTGTCTAAAAACACTTTGTGACAACATGGAGAAGGCCAATGGAAACTCTCCATTTCACAGAGAGGACAGGGGCATTTTAAATCTGCTGCTCTTGGAAAGCAGCAAATACTGGGCTCCTCTAACATATAATGTATATTGAAAAAGTTTGTTGGTTGCCCTCTTGGTTTTGAAAAAAAAAAAAAAAAACAGCCCAAACAACCCCAAGCAGAGTCTGGGCTTCCCCACCACCTGTGAGCCCACTTACTCCGAATGGAGAGGACCACGACAATGAAGTCAAACACATTCCGGCCGTTGGTGAAGTAGTGATGCCACAAGGCGAACAACTTCATGACATACTCACCCGTGAAGACAGCCACAAAGAACTGACTGATTTTGTTAAGGATTTTTGTCTTTTCTTAACACTGCTCATCAGTCTCCACCATCATGGTGATCATGTTGAGGCAGATGAGGACCATGATGATAATGTCGAAAGCTTGTCTGATCACAATGTCAAAGACAAAGCCCTGGGACTTGCTCTGAGAAAACAAGAGATCCTCCATCAGGGCCTTTCTGGCCAACCTACAAGAGGCATCTGGAGAGGCTGCCTTCTCCACAGATGGCTTTCTAAAATCTAGCTCTTATCTTTCTCACACCACATCCAAACAGAAGCCAAGTCCTGTCCTTACTCCTTCCAAAATCTTATTCTTAGTTGATTCTCCTTCAATGCCTCAATTCAAGTCCTTGTTGCCTTTCCCACCCCCTTGAAGTCACCAGGCACTTTTTCCTCACTGGTGCACCATTTGCAAGCTCTTCCCATCGCATCTCTTGGCTATCCAAATCCCAATCGTCCTGAGTGATCCATTTTTCTTAAGCCCCACTCCTTCCAGGGTGATCTCCCTAATCACCTAATCACATCACACCACATTGCCTATTTCCTCTCTCCTCCCACAGCCTTTGTAGTCAGTCTTAAGTTCTGGCATTTCATGTGTGCTTCTCTTCTTCTCTACTAGATAGTGAGCTCCTTGAAGATGAGGCCATGTCTTATTTAACATTGTGTTCCCATAGTGCCTGCAGAGCATGAGTTCAAGAACTGCAAACTCAGTAGCTGCTCATTCTCCCCCACCCCAGGTACACCAGGACAAGAGGATAGGCCTGGAGTCCTTCTTGTTTCCCACTGTAACTTGCAGACCTTTGCTCCTCTTGCATCTTGCAAAACCCTTCCTCCTTTGAAGCTTGTGTCATCTAGGTAGTTCACCGTCACCTCTTCTTCACTGCTGCCACTTACAAACCTCCTGGTCCTTTGGCTTCATTACTGAGGAGTGAGCTTTTGGCCAGACTTGCCCACTCTTGGCTACTACCTCTTGGTTCCTTAGCTAAATCTCTAATGACCTAGCTGTTCCTAGCTTAAAGAAAAAAAAAATCTTCCTGAACCTTACATCTCCCTCCAGCTACCACCCTACTTCTCCCCCTACTTTCACAGCCAAATTCTTTTTTTTTTATTCTTATATTATCCCCATACATTACATCATTAGTTTTAGATGTAGTGTTCCATGATTCATTGTTTGTGCATAACACCCAGTGCTCCATGCAGAATGTGCCCTCCTCAATACCCATCACCAGGCTAACCCATCCTCCCAACCCCCTCCTCTCTAGAACCCTCAGTTTGTTTTTCAGAGTCCATTGTCTCTCATGGTTCGTCTACCCCTCCGATTTCCCCCCCTTCATTCTTCCCCTCCTGCTACCTTCTTCTTCTTCTTCTTCTTCTTTTTCTTAACATATATTGCATTATTTGTTTCAGAGGTACAGATCTGAGATTCAACAGTTCTGCACAATTCACAGCGCTTACCAGAGCACATACGCTTCCCAGTGTCTATCACCCAGTCACCCCATCGCTCCCACCCCACCCCCCACTCCAGCAACCCTCAGTTTGTTTCCTGAGATTAAGAATTCCTCATATCAGTGAGGTCATATGATACATGTCTTTCTCTGTTTGACTTATTTCGCTCAACATAATACCCTCCAGTTCCATCCACGTCATTGCAAATGGCAAGATCTCATTCCTTTTGATGGCTGCATAATATTCCATTGTATATATATACCACATCTTCTTTATCCATTCATCTGTCGATGGACATCTTGGCTCTTTCCACAGTTTGGCTATTGTGGACATTGCTGCTATAAACATTGGGGTGCACGTACCCTTTCGGATCCCTACTTTTGTATCTTTGGGATAAATACCCAGTAGTTCACAGCCAAATTCTTGAAGGCATTTTGTGCAATCACTGTTCCCACTCACTTCCCAATTCACCTCCAAATGGCTTTTGTCCCCATCCTGCCACTGATGGTTCTCGTTAAGATCACCAATGACCTCCAGAATGTAAGTCCAAGGGCACTTGTTTGGCATTGCTTGCCACACCTGCCACCTTGAAACTCTCCTTTCTTAGTCTCCATCATGCCTTACTTCCCTGGTTCTTTTCTTGCCTTTCTGGCTATTCTGCTTTGAGTCTTCTTTATGCAACCCTTAAATGTTAGAGCACCTCAAGTCTCAGGCCTAGGCACCCTTTGCTCATCACCCCATTCTTTCTCTCTTAGGAATCTCTCCAACCTGTGAATTGGTATGTGTGTGATTTTCGCTAATTTTTTTTTTAGAATTTTGTTTATTATGTTATGTTAGTCACCATTAAGTACATCATTAGTTTTTGATGTAGTGTTCCCTGATTCATTGTTTGTGTATAACACACATTTTTTTCCTATGTCACAGGACTATAGTCTCTTTGAGGGCAGGAATTTTGTATGTGTTGCTCACTGCTCTATCCCCAGTGTCTGCCAATACATGGCATGTAATAGATGCTCAGTAAATAGATGAATGAGTGGATGACAGAGGGACAGCTCTGAATTACTCACACCTCAAATAAAATTAGAAGGCCACTCTATTCTATACAACAGGCAATTACTGAATGTATACTATGTGCCAGACTCTGCATGAGTGGAGGCAGAGAGGACCCTGTCATGAGTCTCATCAGGGAGTTCACAGGAGCTGCAAAGCAGACATAGGGAGGAGGGCTGTGACAGAGGCTGGGTCTTGCTTTCTGCTTCCAGGTGGGGAGAGGTTGCTACCCTGTGGGTTAGAGCAAAGAATCAGACCCAAGCGGGTCTGGCTCTGGGCATAACTGCTGGCCCATGTCTTTTCTGGAGTGGGAGGGGGATTGAAGAGCCACTAATAACTTCCATTTCATCACTGAAAATGGTGAAAAAATAAAGGGCTGTTCATGACCACACAACTTCTAATTAAACAGAGCAGGTGACAACATTACTAAGTTGTAGGCATTGAGTTTGCCCTGGATATTTGGATGCTGGGGAATGGAGCAGCTTGCTGGCTACTCTTGGCTTAACCTGAGGGCAGGGTTCACTTCTTTGCAACCCTCAAGTGCTCTCAGAGATGATGAAGTGGGTGACTGATGATGTGATATTCTAGAGCCTATTATTTTCCTATAAAGTGAAGTATGTGAAACCTGCTTTTAGTAATTTCTATAGCAGGGAATGTCATAGAATAAAATTTCCCAGTCTTGTGGAAGCTGTAGTCTTTGCTATGGATGAAGCATACAATTTAGAACTTGAACTTTGCCAGTGGTGAGGAGGAATGTGAGTGTGTGTGTGTGTATGTGTGTGTTTGTGTATCCCAGGTTGACCCTGCTGTGAAATGGCACCCGTGCACCTGTGGGGCAAAACTCCTGTGTCAATGCTCAGCTTATGTGACCAGCTCAATCTGTTGGGACTGCTAAAGGAAGAAGATGAGCATTCCAGTGCCAATAATCTAGTGAAAAGAAGAGTTGGATCTGGGAAGGTGAATCTTAGGGAGGAGTGGGGATTTCTCTTTTTGCTTGTGTTTCTTTCTTGGCTCTGGACTTTGAGGAAGGCAGATGATCAGGCTTGTCCCACTGGGTGGTGGGTGCCGAGATGTTGTCTGCCATATGGATGCTGGCCAGGAACAAGGATGGGCCAAGACTTGTGGGCCCTGGAGATCAGCCAAATGCAGTTGCTGCTTGGGCCCCTGCCCTGCTAATTCCCCTTTGGGACCCCTAAGACTTCAAAGTCTTGTTTAAACGTTCCAGCCTTGCGTCGGCTATGATAAGGGGAACAAAGGAAAAAAGTGTTGGCTATGCTTGGAACAGAGTATTAAGGAGAGAGCCACATTCCTCCACTAAAGCTAGAACAGTGTTGGTAGTTAATTAGTAATACAGCCCCTTCCCATCCAAAGGGATGATGAATCTCAGAAACACAGTTGGGCTGTGAGGTCTCACTTTCCTTATCCATGTGGCGAGCCTCCCCCATTGCCAACCTTGGAAGGTCTTGGTTATGGCTTGATCAGGAGAAATGGTGATTTTGTCATAGGTCTTCCTGCCCAGCCATTGACTTCCACTCCGACTGTAGTGTCTGGAATTTCAACATTAGGTTCCTACCTTTGTATTAAGATAGTGTCCTCTCCAGGGTCCCTTTTTGAAATGCAGCTCATCCTATCCCAGTGAAATTGTCCTCCTTGAAAGGAGGAAGTTATGGTGGCCTGTGGGATTAGTTGATAAAAGTGGAGCATCTGAGATGTTATAGAGAGATTGAGCAGTGTGTAGGGCAAGGTACTAACAATTGTCATGATTTTGCCAAGGGACGTCCCTAGCAGACTCCTTACTTTCTGGTTCAAGTGTAGATTCAGCATCAGTCCAGCCACCACTGAAGGCCAGCAGGGACTCAGCTGCTTGTTTCTCTGTAAGTCTTAGGATCCTCCTCCCCTGACTTGATGCCGATTGGCTGGGCTCAGCCATTTACCTGCATCTTTTAATTCTGAGCTTGTTCCTGCCTGACAGAGGGGTACTCCCTGAGCCTTAAGGCTCACTCAACCCCAGATATCTTGATTTGATGAGGGATTTGGAAGGAAATCTCTCTCCCTACAGAGGTCTGAACATCCTATCACCCCTCATTATAACACTTCTTATCAGAATTGACCATAGGGATGCATTTATGAACACTGTTTCCAAGTAAAGTATATCCAAAGGTCATAGCATTTTTTTTTCTCCCGTAAATGTTTTCAAAACTATGTGCTTATGAACTTTTTAGTAACTTATACAAACCCCATGCCTTGATTTAGAAATCCTAATGCCTTGGTCACTAGAATATATGCCTCCTTAATTCTAGGGAAATTCCTCACCTATGTTGTAGGTCCTGAGGGTTTGCCCTGATGGTGGTGGTGGTGGTGGGAGGGGGTCTAACGGCATAAGCACCTGTAATTTTCTTCACAAATACTGCATCTTAACCACAGAAAGGTTATGTAAATGGACAAGGTGCCAATTCCATTCTGATGGCTCAGAAATTCTTGGAAGAAGTTCCATTGTACATTTCCTACATAGCAATACTCCCACTCTCAAACCTGTTCATCCACTCTCAACGGAAGCCAACTAGAGGTTTGACATTTTCCATCTCCTGGTGGAGGACTGAGAAGAACCTAGGTGATAATATGTATGGTTGAGTGTTGCATTTCATGGGGGAATA
Organism: Neomonachus schauinslandi; assembly: GCF_002201575.2. Lineage (NCBI taxonomy): Eukaryota > Metazoa > Chordata > Mammalia > Carnivora > Phocidae > Neomonachus > Neomonachus schauinslandi. The sequence goes on from NC_058416.1 coordinate 60,440,126, forward strand.
AAATGTCTCTCTTTTCTTTTTTTTTTAAATTTTATTATCTTATGTTAGTCACCATAAATACCTCATTAGTTTTTGATTTACTGATCCACAATCCATTGTTTTCGTATAACACCCAGTGCTCCATGCAGTACGTGCCCTCCATAATACCCATCACCAGGCTAACCAATCCCCCCTCCCCCCTCCCCTCTAAAACCCTGTTTGTTTCTCAGGTCCATAGTCTCTCATGGTTCATCTCCCTCTCTGACTGACCCCCTTCATTTTTCCTTTCCTTCTCCTAATGTCCTCTGTGCTATTCCTTATGTTCCACAAATAAGTGAAACCATATGATAATTGTCTTTCTATGCTAAACTTATTTCACTTAGCAAAATCTCCTGGAGTCCCATCCATGTTGATGTAAAAGTTGGGTATTCATCTTTTCTGATGGCTGAGTAATATTCCATTGTATATATGGACCACATCTTCTTTATCCATTCATCTGTTGAAGGGCATCTTGGCTCTTGCCACAGTTTGGCTATTGCGGACATTGCTGCTATGAACATTGGGGTGCATATGGCCCTTCTTTTCACTACATCTGTGTCTTTGGGGTAAATACCCAGGAGTGCAATTGCTGGGTCATAGGGTAGCTCTATTTTAAAATTTTTGAGGCACCTCCACACTGTTCTCCAAAGTGGCTGTACCAACTTGCATTCCCACCAACAGGGTAAGAGGGTTCCCCTTTCTCCACAACCTCTCCAACATTTGTTGTTTCTTTCCCTGTCCATTTTGGCCATTCTAACTGGTGTAAGGTGGTATCTCAATGTGGTTTTGATTTGAATTTCCCTGATGGCTAATGATGATGAACATTTTTTCATGTGTCTTTTAGCCATTTGTATGTCTTCTTCAGAGACGTGTCTTTTCATCTCTTCTGCCCACTTTTTGACTGGATTATTTGTTTTTTGGGTGTTGAGTTTGAGAAGTTCTTTCTAGATTTTGGATACCAGCCATTTATCTGTAATGTCATTTGCAAATATCTTCTCCCATTCTGTGGCTTGCCTCTTTGTTTTGTTGACTGTTTTCTTTGCTGTGCAGAAGCTTTTTATCCTGATGAAGTCCCAAAAGTTCATTTTTGCTTTTGTTTCACTAGCTTTTGGAGATGTATCTTGAAAGAAGTTGCTGTGGCCGATGTCAAAGAGGTTACTGCCTATGTTCTCCTCTAGGATTTTGATAGATTCCTGTCTCACATTGAGGTCTTTCATCCACTTTGAGTTTATCTTTGTGAATGGTATTAGAGAATGGTCGAGTTTCATTCTTCTGCATGTGGCTGTCCAATTTTCCCAGCACCATTTATTGAAGAGACTGTCTTTTTTCCATTGCATGTTTTCTCCTGCTTTGTCAAAGATTATTTGACCATAGAGTTGAGGGTCCATATCTGGGTTCTCTATCCTGTTCCATTGGGCTATATGTCTGTTTTTGTGCCAGTACCATGCTGTCTTGGTGATCACAGCTTTGTAATATAGCTTCAAATCCAGTAACGTGATGCCCCCAGCTTTGTTTTTCTCTTTCAACATCTCCTTGGCGATTCGGGGTCTTTTCTGATTCCATACAAATTTTAGGATTGTTTGTTCCAGCACTTTGAAAAATATCATTGGAATTTTGATCAGGATGGCATTGAAGGTATAGATTGCTCTGGGTAGCATAGACATTTTAACAATGTTTATTCTTCCGATCCATGAGCATGGAATATTTTTCCATCTTTTTGTGTCTTCTTCAATTTCTTTCATGAGTGTTTTATAGTTCCTAGAGTATAGATCCTTTACCTCTTTGGTTAGGTTTATTCCGAGGTATCTTATGGTTTTTAGTGCTATTATAAATGGAATCGTTTCTCTAATTTCTCTTTCTACAGTTGTGTTGTTAGTGTAAAAGAAAGCAACTGATTTCTGTGCATTGATTTTGTATCCTGCCACATTACTGAATTGCTGGATGAGTTCTAGTAATTTGGGGGTGGAGTCTTTTGGGTTTTCCACATAAAGTATCATGTCGTCTGCAAAAAGAGAGAGTCTGACTTCTTCTTTGCCAATTTGAATACCTTTTATTTCTTTTTGTTGTCTGATTGCTGTTGCTAGGACTTCTAGAACTATGTTGAATAATAGTGGCGAGAGTGGGCATCCTTGTCGTGTTCCTGATCTTAAGGGAGAGGCTCTCAGCTTTTCCCCATTGAGGATGATATTCGCTGTGGGTTTTTCATAGATGGATTTTATGAACTTGAGGAATGTTCCCTCTATCCCTATACTCTGGAGAGTTTTAATCAGGAAAGGATGTTGTATTTTGTCAAATGCTTTTTCTGCATCAATTGAGAGGAACATATGGTTCTTCTCCTTCCTCTTATTAATGTGTTCTATCACATTGATTGATTTGCGAATGTTGAACCACCCTCGCATCCCGGGGATAAATCCCACTTGGTCATGGTGGATGATCCTTTTAATGTATTGTTGGATCCTATTAGCTAGGATTTTGTTGAGGATTTTGGAATCCATATTCATCAGGGATATCGGTCTGAAATTCTCCTTTTTGATGGGGTCTTTGCCTCGTTTGGGGATTAAGGTAATGCTGGCCTCATAGAATGAGTTTGGAAGTTTTCCTCCTGTTTCTATTTTTTAAAATAGCTTCAGTAGAATAGGTATTATTTCTTCTTTGAATGCTTGGTAGAATTCCCCAGGGAATCCATCAGGCCCTGGACTCTTGTTTTTTTGGGAGGTTTTTGATCACTGCTTCAATCTCGTTACTGCTTATTGGCCTATTCAGGTTCTCAATTTCTTCCTTTTCAGTCTTGGCAGCTTATAGGTTTCCAGGAAGGCCTCCTTTTCATCCAGATTGCTGAGTTTATTGGCATATAGTTGTTGATAATAATTTCTAATAATTGTTTCTATTTCCTTGGTGTTGGTCGTGATCTCTCCCCTTTCATTCATAATTTTATTAATTTGGGTCCTTTCTCTTTTCTTTTGGATAAGTCTGGCCAGTGGTTTATCGATCTTATTAATTCTTTCAAAGAACCAACTTCTAGTTTCGTTGATCTGATCTAATGTGTTTTTGGTTTCTAATTCATTGATTTCTGCTCTAATTTTAATTATTTCTCTTCTAATGCGTGGCTTAGGCATCGTTTGTTGCTTTTTCTCTAGTTCCTTAAGGTGTAGAGTTAGTTAGGGAATTCGGGATTTCTATTTTTTTGAGTGAGGCTTGGATGGCTATGTATTTCCCCCTGGGACCGCCTTTGCAGTATCCCATAGGTTTTGGACCGATGTGTTTTTGTTCTCATTGATTTCCATGAATTGTTTAAGTTCTTCTTTGATTTCTTGGTTGACCCAAACATTCTTGAGCAGAGTGGTCTTTAGCTTCCAAGTGTTTGAATTTCTGCCAAATTTTTCTTGTGATTGAGTTCCAGTTTTAGAGCATTGTGGTCTGAGAATATGCAGGGAATAATCTCAATCTTTTGGTATCAGTTGAGACCTGATTTGTGACCCAGTATATGGTCTATTCTGGAGAAAGTTCCATGTGTGCTTAAGAAGAATGAGTATTCTGTTGTTTTAGGGTGGAATGTTCTGTAAATATCTATGAAGTCCATCTGGTCCAATGTATCATTCAAAGCTCTTGTTTCCTTGTTGATTTTCTGCTTAGATGATCTGTCCATTGCTGAGAGTGGAGTATTGAGGTCTCCTACAATTAACGTATTGTTATCAATATGACTCTTTATTTTGGTTAACAGTTGGCTTATGTAGATGGCTGCTCCCATGTTGGGGGCAGAGATATTTACAATTGTTAGATCTTCTTGTTGGATAGACCCTTTAAGAATGATATAGTGTCCTTCTGTGTCTCTTATTACAGACTTTAGTTTAAAATCTAATTTTCTGATATAAGAATTGCTACCCCAGCTTTCTTTTGAGGTCCGCTGGCATGGAAGATGGATCTTCATCTCTTCACTTTCAGTCTGCATGTATCTTTAGGTTCAAAATGAGTCTCTTGTAGACAGCATATGGATGGGTCCTGTCTTTTTATCCAGTCTGCAACCCTGTGCCGTTTTATGGGAGCGTTTAGGCCATTCACGTTGAGAGTGATTATTGAAAGATATGAATTAATTGTCATCATGTTGCCTGTGAAGACATTGTTTTTATAGATTGTCCCTGTAACTTTCTGTTGTAGATCACTCTT